>NC_141780.1:6506997-6806997 GCF_054643075.1 Acanthaster planci
GTTGAACAGCAGCCATTCCAGCAAGACGAAGACTCCCTATGCGGTGAGACAAACTATGGGTTTGCAAATAAGAGGAGTGGCGTCTTCCAGAGGTTGCAAGTGAGTACCTCGAGCTTGCATCTGCGATATGATTATAAATTGAAATGGAAGGGATATCCGGGTTTTCTTTATGCATTGCCAAACTTTAATTGAATTGGTATAAATCCATGTCATCTTCATCTGAAGGAATGCATCTCCATGTGGGACCGAGGTTGCAAGTTCTGTGAAGTGTCTGTCATAAACTCTTACATTCAGTAACCAACCGTGGTGATCATAGCTGGTACAAGCCTCAAGCGGTTGACTAAAACATCTTCTACAAAGCTTTGTTGAAGTCCAGCCCCTGCAAGTCCTCAGAAGGCAACTAGTCTCAAATCAAGTCACCAGCGGAGCTAATAACAAGGGCATTCTGTTTCGTTCTGGCTGGACTAGTGAATAGAGTTGTAATTACCTGTGAACAGGGGTATGCTGAACTAACATGTCAGACTTTGACCACACCCTAGGCTACTTCACAAATTTATAACAGTTCTGACTGTTTGTTGGTCAGTCAGCTCACTTATTGAAAAGTGTGGTTTGTGTTTCAGGAAGAGCTTTGCGATATTGTTGATGTGCCAAGGCCGGACACGGCACAGCTGATGGAGAGAAAAGAGGCCAGACAGGCTGTGGAAAGTGAAAAGTTTGATGGAGACCATTATCTGTGAGTAATTTTTGTGCATTTGCGGCATTTGGAAAACTTCATCATAGGTGAAAATGAATAACTCAATCACTGGCACTCAGCTCACATTATGTTTAAAACAAGAATACACTCGTGCAATTTCTGATAAATGAATACAAGTTGGTCTAAAAATCACTACAGTACAGCGCGGCTGTAAAAACACCAAATGTTCGGTATAGCAGTGGTTCGGTAAAGTGATTTTGGTCACCATTCACCCAATCCCCAGCTCTGGCTCATTCAGACGTGTGGTGGCCTGTCTCACGAATGTGGATATGTGGTCAGCACCTCAAACTTTCATGCCAAGATTTAAGTTAAAAAGATTATTTTTTTTTCCTTTTTATTTCAGCTTTCGGGTAGTTCTCATTGGGAGTTGAATTGTCAAATGAAATCACGTTTGCCTTGAATCATTGCATAAAAATTGCTTGCGACATGCAGTATGGCCACACTAGTTTCCTGCTGCTAAATTGGAACTACCTGTGTAATAGATGGGCCAGAGCTATTGTATAGCACTGGAGCCACATGGTACATTACGGAAGCTGGCAATGTAAGAAATGTTAGGCATGCGTTATTGAAAATGATGGAAACTACGAAAAAATGTAATGAAGATTTCTGCGAGTTGCGTGTCAGTCACAGATGCTAATCTGTGCTTCTACTTGTGTATATTTGCTGATTTTTTTGCGATGCCTTTATTGCGATAAAGCAAAGCAAGATTTTCCATATCTAAGAGTCGCTCCTGTTGCATGTACTTGGCCCCTGCTGTACATGGCCCCTGCACACGGGCATGTATGTGCACATACTATTGTGCATGGAAATGTACTCTTTATAGGGACTACACTTTCTGTTGACCGTTGATCCTTTGCAAGTACGATTTTCTCATAACTTTTAGGTCTTTATCGTCAGCCCTAAAATATGTCTTTTATTTATTTTCAATTTTCCATAGAAGTTTAACCGTAACCTCACTGGAAACTATAGCGTACTACTTAGCAGTAAAATGTAGCATACAGTGCTGTGACTTGTATGGGTACATGACCTTATTGTTCTCTGAAGCCATAAAGTGCTATTACTAAGACAATGTACCATACGGTGCTGTGGCTCTGTATGAGTAACAATGGAAGTAACCTAGCTAGAAGTAGTAATTTGTAGCGCTAGGTCCTTGAGGCTCAGGCTACTACGTAGTATTTTGTAGTACTGAGATGACATGCCGGGGGCTCGGGTTATTAAAGGAAAATTAAGGGGAATATTTGGTACACCTGATATTGTCTGTTATTAGCAGTTTTTGTTATAGCGGCATTGTACTGTATACCATGCCTTTCGATTCTAGGAGCCTCTTTCACAATTTGTGCCAAACTGCTCTTATTTTCTTTTTATTAGTGTGACCATCTGCCATTTGCTGTTATTTCTTTTTCATCACAGGGCTGATCTCTACCAGGATGACTCAGTCATCGAGGGCTTGCTGTCTCACAAACCACCATGGCATCAGGAATGGAGAACCCTACAAGCAAAGAGCAAACAAGCCACCAATCAGAAGGAACCAGCAGACAAGGAGGAACCAATCGGTGAGCAGTTTTTCACCATGTCACACCTATAAATAAGCAGAATACCAGGACCCAGTGCCTCTGTCATTGGGCATACGGTAACACTGCAGCGGTCACCATTACCCCCTTCCCCATCTGTTCTCCTTATTTCCCTTTGTTTAAAGTAGAGATAGTGGATGCATTTCAAGATTCTTACCTAAATGATCGTGTTGATGACATCATAAAATAGAAGGGACCTGTGTACCCATGAGTCACATTCTTTCCTTTTATAATACATGTGCATATGTACTTGTGTCACCTCTAGAAAGAGGTTTGAGTACACCCATGCATTGAGATGCCCTTTGTACATAGAAACATAAAGTGTTGACCACAGGAACCTTCAGGTTCAGGGATGTCCATTTCTAAATTTGCCTTAAAATGGGCATCCAACTTGCTGATGTTGTATATATTTGTACTTAACATAGAAAAGATTGTGCAAATATGGCCAGTAGAGTGTTAAAAAGTATTCAGGTCCCCTTCTGGCTAGAACTTTGGAGCCTACCTGGTAAGAATTTATCATTCTCTGAAATGGAAATGGGGGGGGGTGTGGCCAGGTGGTTAGGGTCTGTGGCTTCCAATCATAGGGTCGGAGGTTCGAATCCAGCTGCTGGCAGTGTGTTGTGGCCTTTGGCAAGCCACTTCACTCCTGCTTGCCTCTCTCCACCCAGGAGTGTAAGTGGGTACCAGCATTAGCTGGGGAAGTAACCTGCGGTGGACTGGCATCCCATTTAACCCCTTCACGCCGGGACGCGTTAAGACATGCCGTAAAGATTGAGATCCTCAGCCCCTTTTTCAGCTATTATTCTTGGCCCACGCTCGAGCGAACACGGTGAAAGAAGGCAGACCCTGGCTCTTGTGTATATGGTAATTGGTCTTTGTGTGTAGCCCAGAAATGAAAAGAACAAATTTGCATCATAATCACCAGCTTCACAATAGTTCCCACTTTGAAAAGAGGCAATGGGAATGCGGAAGCCTGAGTAGAGCTGCATGCCACCAAACAATCTGCCTTTTCACTGTGTAATTCAAAGCGTGCAGAGCACGCTGAGCCACAAACCAAGAATTTGCGGTTTGGCATGTGGCCTTCATGGCCAACTGAGGCTGGAATTCTTGGAGTCGGCTTTCGGAAAGAAATTCCCGCCGAGAAGGGATGAAGGGGAATAGAAATATTCTCAGTTGTTTCATTCCATGGCAACCGGAGATAAACACCGGCCTGATGAGCCAAATTGGCTCAGACCAGACTTGCTTGCTTGGAAATGACCTGTCTCTCTTACCCAACAGTGCTTCTCACTGAAGATGAAAAGGAGCAGATGAGGCGGTTGCCTAGGAGACACTACCTTCTGAGTTCCGAGACGGAGAGGAGTGTGCTGCTGAGCCTAGTGGATGTCATCTTTGCCTATGCCTACAACATCAGAACAACACTTAGTGAGAACTCGGTAAGCTGGTGGTGTTGGGTTTGTCATTCAGCACTCAAAATGAAACATAAGAAAAAATGGGGGAAAAAATAGACCTCATGAAAAAGAAAAATTCAGAATTTTAAATGAGAAAATGATAACGTAATAACCTGATGTTATTTCCGGTAGTTGACTCTAGAAACTCCTTTTTATTATGGACATGAATTAAAACTCTGTTTGAAATGAAGCCAGGGCTCATAAGTTACAAGGCATTGAAGTGAATTAACCAACAATGCCCATATTATATGCCAACACAATCAGGAGTTACAAAAAAAAAAGATGAAATTAAAGGATCTTTAATGTTTATTTCATCATAGGAGTGGCATTGGCCTTTTCATTGACTGACAGTTACATGTAATGTTGTGACAAATGTATGTTATCAGTTTTGCATCTTGAGTCTGACTACCCGAGTCTAGCCCTCGACTCCTCATGCTTGCAGCCATAGATGAGAATCCTTGTCTCTCTCATCAGGTCGAATCGGCTTGGACAATATGCAAACTGAGCCCCACCCTGTCTTGGCTCGACTGGTTCACGTCGCTGGATGAGATGGTAACCGTCTGCTTTCGCAGGGCCCTCTGCTATCCACTTTACCGGCACTGGGAGCTCACCAATAAAGTCTTCCAAGATGTCAAAAAGATATTCTCATTAGGTATGAGTGCTGCAAGTTCACAACGCATCATAGAGGAGACTTTTCGTTTAATGTATGGAGCAATGTGTAACTGGAATGTACTTGTATCGAATCCCATGCACACTTCTGTTGGTGTAGCTGGAGCTGAATTTTACACCAGGGAACTTTTATTCCATGGAGAATTTTCTCCAGATATTAAGGGAAGGTGTAAGCTGGAAGGAGAAGGGGAACACATCTGAAGAACTGTGCTCTTCCGCTGTAATTATGATCAAAAACGTGTAATGTGCTGTAATTTATTAGCCTTAATAGTTTACTGCCGTTGAGTAAAATTCATCTTTCTTGACAGCAAATGCAGACTGTTATAGTGCAATTTCACTGAATAAGTTTAAAGTTTGCATGAACTGCAATGTAGACCTCATTAGTATCTGCTTTTACAGTTGTATGGTGGTCACCAGGCAAAAATCATTGGTTTTCTGGAGAGGCCTTGATTTGTGTTTTCTGAGAAATCAAAAATCAGTGTACTTTGTTATTTTTGGAAATCACAGGATGCCACTGCAGGTTTTTTTTTTGTGAACCCCACATTTTGCTATCTAGAGGCTTGAAGTTATATTGACAAATCAAGCAGATTGTAAGAAAAGATTAACTCCAGCCTGAAGAATTGAAAATAGAAATGAAGTATGATATTTTTTTTTAAATAAATTAGGAAGGCGGCGGCTCTTGAAGTGCCTGCTTGAGGTCCATCGTGTATTGGCTGCAGACGAGCCGCACTACATTCTGAATGAGCTGTACATCACAGACTACTGCGTGTGGGTTCAGACACTCAGCCATAATAAGATAACATCCCTTACCGAGGCCTTGAAAAAGGTTACTGAATTTTTTTCTACCCGATTTTGGGTGAAATTTTGCCAAACCTGACCTTCAGTGGGTATGCCTTTTGATATAATTTCCCGTTCTCACTAAGCACATTGTGTGGATATTCTTTTGGATTAGCCAGTTTTGTTGTTTGTACTTCCTTTACTGTTACAAAGTTGGAAGTTTCTTTCGTTTTTGATTTCCCAGTCAAATATCCTTCATGAAAAAGTAACACTTTGCTTGAGCTAGTGGAATAGGACAGAGTGGGTTGATGGATCAAAACTGTAGGGTCCATGTGACCTCGAAAGTTCCCCTTGGAAGCATTTGGCCTGCAACTGACATTGTAAGCTAGACAGAGAGGCTTTATTATCACTTTTTTAGCGTCATTTAATCTGCTGTGATCTGGACAGTTGCATCCGGTTGGCCATGGTGATCTGTACAAATGTCATGCTTTGTGCTGTTTTTTTTTCAATCAACGCAGGTGAAAATTTCCAAGAGCCAAGTTGACTTTGGACTAGAAGAACTGGAACAAGCTGCTGAGCTGGCGATACAGGAGGACAGTCAGGGACAAAATGACCGGGGTGCAGTATCTTCTGTACACCAATATGGCTACCCACATATTCTCTATGATGGGTTGGAATCTGGAAGTATCACACAAGGCACAAAATCCCAAGCCCCATTGAAGCAAACAGAATGCAGAGAAGAAACCAGACATGGCAATGAAGCAGCCAGCACCGCTGATCTGTGCACCAGTAACGGCAGCCATGACTGTAGCGAACTGGGTACATATCAAAAAGGGGACTGCGCACCGGTGGAAGACTCTTCAGTGACTGATGTTGCCACCAAAATGGCCGACTTGAAAGTTTGTTGGGATGCCGGTGAAAAGCCATCAAAAAGTGATGAGGAGCAAACACATAGCTTTGTCTCAAAAGAGGACGTGTCAGTTTCATTGGATGTGTGGACACAGAGGCCACCTTCCAAGAAAATTGAAATGTATGGTGAAGACAATCCCACCCCTGGTTCACAGAGCCAGTCAGATTCTACGAAGGAGGGCACAGATAGGAGGAAAGACAAAGAAAGCCGTCCGATTGTTTCTGGCAGAGATGAAGGTGAAACCGATGCTATTGATGATGTCACTGGCAGTGATAGTTCCTTGTGCGGAATGCTTGGTTGTGATGACTCTATGCCAGTTGTGGACATCAGCGAAAGCTTTTTAGATGCTGAGGTTCAGCATTCGGAAGCAAGTACAGCTGGAAGAGAGCTAGTGGGTTGTGACAAGTCAAAGCAGAAGCATCTGCAGTCCCAAGGGCCACTTGATGCAGTACAGACTGCTTCCCAATTGGAGTCAGTAACCGAGTCCTCAAGCAATTCTGAATCAGACTCCAGTGAAGGATCTGAATCGGGCGAATCGGGGTCTGCATCAGATTCTAATGAGGGATCTGAGAGTGAACCAGAGTTGACAAAAGATGCAGAACCAAGTGGAGTGTCCGATCAAATCTGAGCCTGTGTGAACCGGGGAAGTTAGCAGTACCAGCTGCCTGAGAATTGAGTGAAATTTGAATTTCATCTAAGCTTGGGCCTCAGGGAAAAGCTATGTGTATGAAGAGATGAATTCTTACGTGGGTCAGGGCAGATGCTAGATTGGATCTCTTAACCCCAGACCTCCAGACCCTTCGCTCTCTCTAACGCAAAGTATATCATAACTGAAAGAAAAATAGGCTTTGAGACTCATTTCTTTGGTAGACTCTGGCCACAGATAAAAAGAATAAGTCCTTGGAGCCTCTTCAGAGCTGCCATGCCTTTGGGTTGAGTTGAGAGGTTTCTGGTGTTCTGAATAATCAGCAGGCGGTAGTTCACCAAGATAACAAGCATCGAGTCATGACACAAACAGAATTGAGATGTTCATTCTGGGATCTTTAATGTCTGACTCTGAGGAGGGATGAGGCCACTGTATAAACAATTCAAAATACATCCTGTTGGAAGGGAAACAGCACTTATAATTTTCCATTTGAAACAGTTGTTTTAAACATTGCGCCTACTTTCATATCGATTCAAAATTTCTCACTTGCCACTTTCTAATTCATTCAAATTATCTACGGGTTTGTGTAGTGAAAATTTGAAATGGGGATTCAAGCAGCATATTTCCGTTTCTTATCCTAGAAACAACTACACTATCATGTATGCAGCAGCTGATTTCACAAAATGAGGCATAACTTTGACCCATGCGTAAGCCTTGTGCCACAAATTTGTGCTGTAGCTGCACAATATACTTACGTTTCATTTCAGGAACTGTTGCTAAGCTGCAGAACATTTGAATTATATTAAATTTCTTGGATGAGGACAGTCATTGCTTTTATGACAGTTAGTCCTTTGCAATATTACAATAGTCATTAAAAGTCGACGAATTACCTCTGCCCACCATTATGAAAAAGTTTTCGTCTTTTCTTCGTTGGAACCGGACAGAAAATTTCAAAGTTCTCCCACAGCCCAAAAAGTTTTATGTTGCCTTTGTAAGTTCAGCAACGATGAGCCATAACTGAACATGAGTTTGTCAAATCATTCATTTTGATAGGTCCAGCACAACTTAAGCTACCTAAAAAGATTGTGCATGTTACACCATAACTTGTTGCGCAAGTCAGGGACTTAAAATACACTTAGTGCGTAAGGTTTGTAAAATCGCTCTTGGTTCGCAATAAATGTAATAGTGTGGTGTGACGTTACACAAAGTCTTGTGAAATCGGCTGCAAGTGTTAGATTTCCAAAGCAGACCGCAAGTCATACATCAGGACAAGATATGATTGCATTTGAAATGCATGGATGCAAAAATCTATTTTCAGTGTAACTACTCCTTTGTTTCAACTCTGTACCTGTTGCAAAAATAGGAATACCTTTATTTCTTCAACATACTTAAATAATCCTTTCTGCTTTGCAAGATAAATTTGTACGTAACACTTGTACATGTACATCATCCCTGCACCTCAAATGTGTATTAAAAAAAAGATATATCGCTGAATTGGTTTGTATTACATACACCTGAATAAAGCCTGTACACTTCTAAACTGAACCTTCCTCTTAACATTATTGTGGTAAATGCCCCATTTATTCCCTTGAAACCCACGCCCATTTGCAGCAGTACATGTACAATTCAGATGACTTGGGGGGGGGTGTCATATCAAGTCACTTGTGGAGTTGGATTTTCCAACAGAGTCCTTAAGATAGTGCCATGATCTCTTGGATACCTGGAGTATTCTGTTTGGCCAGTTTTGAGGAAAGACCTTTAAACATGGAAAGAACCTTGCCAAACAATTTGGACCACCCCCAACATACAAACTGGAAAACCAAAAGCAAAAGTGAAACAAAAATCCAAATGATTTAAATGAAACGTTCAAAGTGAAAGCTGAAATGAGATATACAACATAATCTTTTACTTCAGTTCCCTTCTCCTGTAAACTCATGCAGAGGCTAACACGACCTCTTCCATTGCCATCATCTATTCCAAAACAAATGCATGCACTAGTTGGTCACATCATGGTCAAACTGTGGTCACATCACAGACTGAAGAAGAGAAACGGTCTGAATGGAATCGGTTTCCTTCTGGCAGTACTGTGCTCTGATTAAGGCAGATAAATTTGGCACTGCACAAAAGGCAATGCTACGTTTACAGACGTGTGGCAGTTTGAACAGCCAATGATGTCTAAGCACCTTTTCCGTCAAAACTTTGCCCTCTGTAATGATGACAAAAAGAAAAGATGCATCATGCACCATATATCACTGTGTTTTGTAGCTTTCTGATTTGTACAAAGGAGGAACCAAATATAAAAACAGAAAAATAAATTGAGACACTTGCAACTGAAAACAGCGTCAGCGACAAACGGCCAATGCACATCTACTTCTTCTGCGCCTCCCCAAGAATGCGCAGTATGTGCAGGAAGAGATTCAAGATGTCAAGGTAGAGGTTGATGGAGGCCAGGATGTACTCCTCCGGCGAGAGCTTGTGCATCATCATGTGGACGTCGAAGACGATGAAGGCACAGAAGAGGAGCGCCCCAAAGATGGCCAGGAGGAACTCCAGGGTGTCGCTGTGCGGCAGGAAGATGTGCAGCAGGCCGCTGACTATCAGGATCAGCAGGGCAGAGTACAGACTGTGGGTAGGGAACGAGATGTGATGGTGAAGAATGTCCGTCTGTTTGTGGTGTGGGCAAGGGAGTTTGACACAAGCAGAAACATTCACTGTGAATGAGTGAAAGAAACTTGACTTGTTCTACAAAGAAATAGATCGCCCTGGTGGAACCTTTAACCCATGTGAGCATTTCCCCTGCAGATAAACTCGTGCACAGGCCAGTGTATAAGAGGCCCCAATGTATATGCAGCACATATGAAGTAAACGTATTAGACTGGTGAATATGCCTGTTACATACAGACCAACGAAGCTTAGGCATCTAAGACAAAGTGAACAACTGAGTTTAACTTTTAAGCAAGAAAAAGCACAACACACAGTTTTAATTAGTGTCTGTTGAAAGACTGATCAGTTATTTCTTCTGACAGTTATGCACATTTGTATGCAAACAACTCTTGGCAGGGACAGAAGCTGCTACTCTGAGCTGATCAGAAAACCCAATGAATTCAGACATTTTAAGGCCATTTTTGCAAAGTAGCTCCCACCCACATGAAAGAAAACAAATCATGCGGGTTTGTGCACATTCAGATGAAAACTGGTGTTGTCTGCTTGATGCTATAAATTTGTAAACCCATGCAAGCATGCCGTGTGCCTGTTTCAGGGGAGCTCTCATAAGTAGTCACAAATACACTATCTACTGCGCTGGCACACACAGCCTGTAAGAGACATTAAGAGCATTTTCAGGGGGGGAGCACTTGCACGTGACCTGCAGCCATATACTACATTTCTGAAGGACCGCTGCTAACAATACAGTAGTCTTTCCACCTACCCTGCACCCCAGGAGCTGAAGTCTCTCTTGCTCTGCATGGTGTAGGCCGTCAGGCTAAGTGTCACCACCAGCGTCAGGGTGAAAGCCTCTAGCACCACGCCCTTGTTGTAAAAGGTCACGATGGTGCCCACGCTGTAGGCTTCCACGAGAGTCTGCATACAACAATGGCCAAGGAAAAATAAAATCAAACTACTGATGCTTTACTGCTCCACTTTTCTCACAGGTGTAATTCTTGCTCTTCAACAACTGCTGAAACACATACAAATTGACATGCACCAGTGCGTAATTATCTATTCCAGGGCAGTGATTACACAGCAACAGCTTTTTAACATTTAAAACCTGCCATACAACTTTCTGGTTCCACTGGTTTACTAGGCTTAGCCTAGGTGTGCGATGATAGTGAACGAGGTGATTGATCATAGCAATCATCATACGCCACTGTCAAATGCCTTGTGAGGAAGGCTAGTGACTAGGTAAAATCAGACAAGTGTGTAGCAGGCTTTATATGTACATATTCTGCACTAGTATTGACCGTGAGGGGCATCGTCATGGTTGCTGCAATGGCCTTATACATGAAGGTCAACCCTTCAAAGCTTAGGGGTCTTTAACGCAAATTACGCATCAAAAGTGTCATTCAGTGAAAACAGTTACATGTACGTGCATTAACTTTACTGACTGTCCAAAATATAGCAAGTTTTTTATGCATTTAATGGAAATTTGAAAAACAAAAACAGAAACCCCTAAATGCCCCAAAGCAGCCGGACATGTCAAGAAAAAGATTGAAAGTACAGGTACACCGATAAATGGGACAAAATTTGGTATGCTATGCCACTGTAAAGTGCTCTAGGTTTCCTTCCAAAGGTTTGCCCCTTTGCTTTTACATTTGTTTTATGTTCTACACTTCTAACAAATTATATGCGAGCTCTTCTTTTTACAGAGTGCTCTGTGTAAAAAAAAAGGAAGAAAGAACACCCTAATGCAATTGCTTATTTATTCCCTCAGCTAAAAGCATCTGCTGAGCTCTTCCAAAAATTCCATCGAGCGGCCCCTTCCAGGAGAAGCTAAGAAACTGGGTACACTTGAAAACAGTGCAAGGACCTGCAACTTTGATGTCTCTTCCAACAGAACCCGAGATCGGGTTAATAATTGATGACATCAAGTGGTGCATACTGCCAACACGGATTAAATTTGATTGCGCCCCACTTGAAATTGTCCCCTCTGGCACTTGATGCGCTGACTAGAAGAGGGGGGAAGTCTGGACAGCTGCAGATAGAGAACTGCACTTTGTACTCACAAAGAGAGCTAGAAGGATCATGTTGGTTGGTGATTCTCTGCGTTTGACAAACAAGGCCAAGAGGAGGAAGATGGAAGACACGTAGGCTACGATCAGCATCCCTTGACTGCAGGGAAAAAATGGGAACAAGTACTGACGGAGCTACCAGGGAAGTCGCCACCGTCACTATTTTCAGTTGTCTACATAAATACTGATCCTACATGTAACTTCATTTTTTTTGGAAGGAACCTTGTTTAATCTTCAACAATCCTGCATCTTGCAGAAGTCCAGTGCCATGTGATCAGTAGTTTGTCCCCAGCTTCCATCAGGTGCTCTCTGGACACCCTCCTTAATGCACCAGAATAGACCTTATTCAAGAAGATGCCATTTTTGATCTTGTTCCCTGAACCTGTTCTATGAACTGTAAATCATTATGGATGGCACCATACTCTTTTATAGTTGGTGTGCTTTTCACGCCTCCCTTTCAATATTTTTCAAAATCTGGCTTAAACCACAAAGGTAGAGTAGGCAATTTGTCAGGAAATTTTATATCATTACTTTTTTACCCTAGCTATCCTCAAGTTCCAAAAATAAAAAGTTGACCTCACTTTTAATTTTCACGAGGCCAACCTTTGATTTGTGAATAAAGGCTATGCAACACAGGTGACATGAGAACCCTTCTGAATACCACACACGTGAAATGAGAACTTGGCTGAATGAAACCATTGCAATGGATGCATCAAAATGCATCCAAATACACTGCAGTGCGCAGTGTATCCAAGCCTCATCCCTACTAAGTCATATGGTGTACTCTGGTATTTCAGTTCATGGTTAAATTCAACTACATGTACATACAACTTTTTTTTCACTGGCGGCATATTCTGTTGCAATTAGCATGGGCAAGGATAAATTCCAAGAGGCCTGAGGCACCGTAACGTAACAGTAGGCCCTATCCTCCTCTATCCTGCTAAATCCTCCAAAACTACAGGTGGATTTTGAAGGACTGGGAAGATTGAAAGATTTACTAATGACACTGTCAGGGTCCGTTTGTCTGGAACACCCACCTGCTCTGAACGTAAGCCTTGACTCCATCTGTATACATGAAGATGGCACCCACTACGGTTGTCACCAAGAGCTGCGTGCTGAGAATGCCAAAAACCTTGCGTAGAAATCCTGTACAGATGATAAGGATGCATACAATCTCTATAAACCTTTGGGCTTCAAAAATTTCTGTGGATGAAATGCCTGATATTCCCACAACTGTGTGCAGAATCTAAAACTTGTCATTTAGAGTTTCCTTGGACATTAAAAGAGTGATGCGGCACATACCTGGAATGCTTTACTTAGAATTCGTTTCCCAAGAGGATGTTCAATTTTGAATAATGTGCGTAAGCACCACGCCTAAGCACAACATACATGTAAATAACTTACCGGTGTATTTGTAGGTAAGCATGTTTATGAGTGAGGTCATGATGCATTAAAAATCTTACAAAAATTAACCTGCAAAGCATTCTGCACTATGAGTATAAATGCTCCAGTACGTAATACGACTAACAAGTGCACATGTAACTCCATGGGTGGTAACCAAGTCTTACCTGCCTTGTACATGTACATGTATAATGTACATGTATGTACATGTACACGTAATAGCAGTTACTTAATGTCTGTCCATTGCCTAAATTTGCACACAGAATAGTCACTCTTAGCTTTCCCTTTAATATCAACAGTAGACTGATGTATGGCCCCACTGGGACATGCACACAACCTTAATTAAGTTGAATTTGAGTGGATGTTTCGAGGACAGTATGGATTTCTCTCTTGAACGTACCTGTAATGAATACTGAACAACCAAAACGTGCACGATTGGCTGCATGTTTCACGAACATTCCACACATGCCGCAAGTTAAACATCACTCGAATCAATTTACAAGTATATCTCGTGCCATTGCCAACTTGTTCTTTGGTACACTACGTGTGGAAACACTCACACATTGCAAGTGGATTAATGGAAAGCCCTCCTTGTAAATTTCCGGTAATTTGGGGGGTAAATTTATTTGAACTTTGCTCAATGGATCATCCTCTTTTCTTGCCTTTAAGTTCAAGAAATTGCACTGCCACTAAACAAATGACTATGACTACAGCTTTTATTTGATATTGAAGGGAAAAAAATCTGGATATGGTCAAAGAACAAACAGAACTCCAGTGAAATCAAAATGAGTTTGGGGGTGAATTTAATGTAATTAGACTCTTGTTTGAATGCCAGAGTTTTTGCCTTTAACTGAGTTAAATAAAGTCATTACAAAAGAGTAAATTTATGTGTTGGCATTTATTAGGAAAAGCACAAACTGGCAAAAGTGTGAAATGATAAAGGTACTGAAGACACAAATTTACTCAAAATCTTCATATGTGTCTGTCAGAATTCATTCGCAGAGGAAACAGTTTTTTGGATTCCTTACCTAAGCGGATGGAGACATGCGCTGTTGCCACATTGGTGCTATAACGAAAGTCGTCCACTATGCTCTCCACATCATGTGCCTTGGTGGCCATCTTGTCAAATGTTACTTACTTTCAGCACTCGAAAGAAGAATTTACGTCTGGTAGTATTTCAAACTGGACAGAAAATAAAAGGCAAACTGCATTTCTGTGTTGGAATGCCAAGAAATATGGAAAGTGGCACTTGCAAAATACACATACGGTGTGACTGAGACGAAGCCACAGTTTGCCTATCAAAAGCACAGTTGTTCAAATTTTCATGGAATTTCTAATAATTGGCACTGATAATGCGTAAATGCAGTAAACATCAAGAATAAAGTGACCTAAAAATGTTGAACATTCTGTTAATCACAGTAACTTTGTAGCACTCTGGCTACTTGTACAACCAATGGCCCAAGCCGCAGTTTAGTAGGCAAGCTTCAAACTACAAGTATTGCTGGATGGCTAGCTGGAGCAGTAACTCCAGCCCTGATGCTTGCAAAATCTGGAAATTTGAATTTCCAGATGCCATGAACATTAGGCCTAGGTTTACCCAAGCTACCAGTACTCAATAGCCAGTCCACTGCAGTTGCCCCAAGTGTAGTCAGAATGGATGGTCAAGTCAGACCGTAGTAACTCCAACTAAACTGTTGCTTTGGAGAACAAGTTGCTTAAGAATTAAAACATCATTTTGAGTTCATGCACCTGTACATGTAGCTCAAACTACATGTACTAACTATTGCTTTTAATTGAATCTTGAAATAAATAGCAGGATATGCCACTTTCTTTCAGGATTAGGCGCTCTCGATTTAATTCAAAGTGTTTTGATGGCAAATTGGATCTAAATCAGAAGTGACACTACTGTAGTTGTGATTCCATCTTGTGAACATGAATTCACATTGACATACACATGTACAGGGCAGGAACTTCATTCTTGAAAGGGCAAGGCAATTTCTCATTTGAAAAGGACATTTGTCTTAGAAAGTCAACTTGTCTATGGGGACATTTCAATGGGCAGAGGCAAAGACTAGGGGCATCAAGGCAATTGCCTCCGACGCCTTCGTGAACTTCCTGCCCCGCATGTAAGTCTTGGCAATCATGGTAAAAAACCAAAAATGTCTACGTCCTCCAACCCCCACTGTGCAATAAAGGTTCTATGTCCAATATCCATATTACGGACATGTGAAAAATTGACATGGTACATTGGACCATCACGTACATGCATGATCGCAACACTGGAATGCGATAAACACCTCCTTCGTTCTTCACTAAAAAAATCCCACTGAGACCAGTAAGAGTCCCATTTAATCCTATGCTGATGTTTATGACTCTCAGTGATTATGTTAAAAGTCTGATATGGGCTTAAGATTAGTCCAAGGAGATGACATACATGTAACTGTGGTTGCACAATATTCTTGCATGCATTCCTAAACTGAAGGCGTGCCTGCGTTGTGGTGACGAACTACTGTACTGCCTGAAGGTACGTGTATGTAGTTTGTAATGTACATACAGGTATCGGTATCAGTAACGTGCCCTACCACCTGTTCACAAGCATTGTCAAATCGTAGTTAACATGGATGTCTTTTTACTTTTTGTCAGTGGATGTCTCTACAGAGGCTTATATCTGAAAAGTACAAGTAAAAATAAAACATGGTACTGTTAAACACGTAAGAATTCAACATAAAACCCCAAAGCTTTATTACAACAGCATGAACATAATGACATCATGGCATTTGACAGGCAGGTGATGTACAGGTGTATGTACATGTATGTCACATGGGGCACAGTAATTGGTTAAAATACCATAGATGGACATTGATCCAGTGCTATCGTACATGCCATATCTCCCCCATGTCATGAGCCTGTAGCGTCCATGACCGTTTAGTTGCCAGGTCAATTAATTTCGCCACCTACACAGTATACATGTATGTAGTACACGTATATGTATTGTCAAATTGTCTGATTGGTTTTCACAGTCATGACAGCATTCAGGAAGTGGCAAAATACAGTATGAGGGACCAGGCGCGTACAGTCACGGTCATTTGTGCTGGACCATTTTGAAAAGAATGTAGCATCCTGACAGTGACTGTACTTTTTATAGTGGCTGAGCACAAAGTCCAATGTTCTGGGGAGTCAAGAAAATTTTGAAAGCCTAATATTTGGCCTGCCAATTTTCTAACAAAAATGTAGAATTTTTTTCTCAGTCCCAGATTCATGTCTTTTCATTTATTCTCTCATTTATCATGAATGTTTATTGACATGAAAAAGGTGGAAACAGAGAAAGCGTTCCATTCCAGGGACAACTGGTGCCCCTGTGCACAAACCTAGTGTTTTCTACGTAAATGCTTCGGAATTTTCTCAGTTAATTTCACTTTGTGGGACATATCACTTTCTGCCGGCTGGTATATTATTTTGAGGGAAAATTGGTGTTGTCCGTATATTTTGAACTCTTTCTGGAGGGAAGATCAAATTCTTTCAAATATTTCAATCTAACGGTCTGCGACCATAGTTGTATATAGTCACCAGGTCCCTTCTTTAAACCAATCAGACTTGACAAGCATGACAAAAGGGCCACATGTACATTGTTGGCTAGGTGGTAAAAGTAGGGACCTGGTGACAAACGGTATACTGTCTTGGATGTTTAGTCCCTAATTTCACCACCTACATGTAGGCCAATATTAGCAAGTCTCATTGGTTTTCCTTGGCTTAGGCCTAACTTACGTGGCAAAATAAGGGACCTGTGACTATAAACCTTATTGCTGATACCACGTGAGTGATTTTGCACAATGGTAGAAAGGCATTATGGGAAGGAAAAAGGAGCAAACATTGCCCCCTATAACTATTCCTTCGCACAATGCCTTTCTACCATTGTGCAAAATCACTCATGTGGTATCAGCAAAAAGGCTTATGGTCCATTTATTTCTGGAGGGAGGATGGCCTCCTTCATGTCCTTGATATTATAATCATCTCCCTACAGGAGAATTAGGAGGAATTTCTACCAAGTACATCATGTACCAAGTCCATGGACAGCCTTGCATTACAACACTGTCACCTGACTGTCTGTAGCTAGGGCGTAACGTTAAGCCGAACACATGCCTTGAGGCCTACTGTATGTTCATACATCATGATCACGTACAAGTATCATCATGGTATCATGCAAGATGTAGCCATGATTAATAGAACAATGATACTGTCACACGATGACCGTGTAATGGCATGACGTACGTATAGACATGATGGATACGTGTTCCAACATCATAACTACAGCTGTAGTCATGGTGGTAGTAACTAGTATGTGTAAAAGGGATTTCCCAAAAACGTAAACAAACTAATACTCACAGTGTACCTACAAATTGTTCGTTACACTACAATACACGACAGAAAAGGAATGAAATGAGCACAAAACCACCAGTTGATTTCATTCGTAGTCTATACACTGGTGAATGAACGTGACGTATAATTCACAAATTTCAACATGAAAACGCACCTCGAAATGTCAAGAGAGGGCGGACTTCATTTTTTCAACCCTGCCTTGATTCAATAATGTGTTGTCGACCAACGAACTTTATCCTATACTCAAATATACAGGTACATGTATGTAGGCCGTTACCCCGAAATATAAAATGGAAAATTGGTTTGCTTTAGAACAATGCTTAATTGAAATGCTTAAATGAAGAATAGCAGGATCCCAGATCATTGAAACAGGCAAGTACACAAGATGGTATTTCTGGAAGTATTTCTGAAAATAAGTGCGTTCTGCAGTTGCTGGCAATTATCCTGGCCTAACGGCCAATATTTAGCGGCAAATTGAACCAATTAGTCATCAGTTATCTTTTAGACGAGACAGATACAAGTGTTGTGGGCTGCTACTGTTTTATAAATTGTATGCAAGTTCTCTTTGATGCTTCAAACTCAGCGGTAAAGGAATTGCTATTAAATTGTAAATAAAGAGCTCCATTTGGTGTTCTGGCATGCCATTCTAACAAATCCAACGTAGTGAGGGAAATGGTCAATTGAACCGTTGCTTAACATCAGGCTCATACCGGCTAACTTCGACTATCCCCATTATGGCAACTGCCAGTGTCGAGTCACGAATTCGGCTTCAAAACGGTGGTGGATCCAGCGGGCACCACAAGGCATTTGGTCGATCGGAGGGGTCGAGGGTGCCGGGAAGGGCGAGCCGGCCCCTTGTAAGAGACATTCAACCCCCCAATCTCCAAGGCGTGCAGAAATCCTGACCTCAAATGGAAAAAGTCCATAAGCTACGGTAGCCCCCATTTTTACACCCCTTGTTTCAGAGCTACCTATATACTTAAAACTTACTAGTTCTGGATTCACCACTGGGGCAAAACTGTCATGTGATTGAAAAGTTTTTAAATAGCCACTTGAGACTAGAGTGGTGACTTGGAGCTGATTGAAGTGTTTCAAATTTAGTTCATTTACAGTGTCAGTGAGCTATTTGTTGACAATTGTGTTTTATTTCTTTATCACAAGCAGAATGGGCCACGAGCGTGGTTACTAAAGAAGGACGACCTTAGTACGTTGCACTCCATCATGCCAGCGGGATATATTATACGGTTCTAATCTGTTAACTTAGGCTCTGACGAATCGACCCAATGTTTCGATATGATTACGTACCGTCTGAGACTACACGGCCAAACTATTCGTGGAAGATCCCGCAGTGCAGAAGCGTATCCAGCAGGAGGGCAGGGAGGAGAAAAACGGATTTTTTCTTTTAAGAAAACTTCACAGGTGAGTGTAGGTAAAAAAGTAATCAGTATATTTATTATCAAATATTAGCACCAAAACCCTAAGAAAATAACACCAGCAAATAAAACAAGGATATCGAGACCACGAGTAAGGCAGTTTTTCACCTCCAACATCATGATATTGACTGACCCTGAAGCCGCATTCGCTTTTCTGACACCTAAAGCTGGAAGCGCCACTGCTGCAGTGCTATGACCAAGTACTTTTCTACAGTCACATACGTATCCTACACAAAGTCTAATGAACCCTGAAATAATTATATTCATTCCCAGGAAACGCAGCCGAACCGACTTGATGCGCCGATGCATGGAGTCACTGCAAGTTTACATTTAGCACAAAGCTTGATTTTTTCAAAAGGCATCTCTTCGCAAATGCTTGCAAATGAATTTAAATCCACTAGGTTGATGGCAATAATATAGCTTGAGCTTCCAACAAGGAAGAGGCATTACAACCTCCAAGCAGATTCACATTTGCGGCCTATTTCAAGATGAATGCTAGAGGTTAAACTCTAGTTGGACGAGTTAAACATTAGTCAACCATCCATCAAAGGGACGATCTAGATTTTCAACTAAGACCAAAAAGGTCTCCGGTATCATGTTGTAGACCTTCACGTCGGCAAAATAAAAAGGTTTTTTTTATTTGGTACGGTATAAAACGATGTCCAAAAGCTGCTTAACTAGAGTTCTGCTACTGCGTAATTTAACGTGTTTTGATGGGGTTTGGTTGAGCAACATGTCCAGTAAAGGAGTCTCTCTAGTTCCCCATACAGTTAGTCGGGCATTCTTTTTCAGACGACGTCATTTCTATATTATTTAAACCTGGGAACAAGACAAACGGGGTGGTCTTACGTCTTGTGTACATTTACAAGCTGAACATACTCTTAAACAGTAAAAACTGCGGGGGCCAGTGTATTTTAGTGTTGGTAGCGGTCGGCATTACGTGCGCATCTAGTAGCGATGGACATCGCACGTTAAACGTGTATCGTTTCCAGAAAAAAAGAGAGTAAAAAGACCTTAAAAATAAAACAAGAAACAAACAAAACAAAAAACAAAGAAGGCGCGTCGCCCCACCACTTTTGGTGTCTGCTCCTGACCAGAGACCGGCGACTTTTTGTGGCCTAATGAGAGAAAAGCAATTTGGAGTCTACTGTATTTCTCTTCCTTCTAAGAGCGTGTAAATAGTAGCCTCACCCCTAAGACAGGCCCAACAAAGTTACATGAAAGATTCCAAAGTTTTCGGTTCCCCAAACAAGTATGCCCCCTGCCAAAAATTTGTACTGGATTCACCCTTGCATCTATTCATCTTTTGCTGAGAAGGTTCTTTCCTGTCCCATTGGGACAAAGTCTCCATTGCCCTTCATTGGGGAGTTGTTTAGTTGCATTCGTCACAACAGCTTTCTCGACATTGGCCAAACAAATACCTTTTCGGTTGGTAAAAGGAAGGACACACAGACTTCGCATTATGATGAGCTACTAAGCAAATTGGTTTCAACTAATGATCTCGATTATCAAAATGTTCCCTAGGAAAGAGTGGAGTACCATGGTACGTATGGCTCTTATTTATATGGTTTAGCCCATAATTAAGTTAAGAGGCTTTTTGTGGTATAGATATCTTGCAGGGCAATTCATTTTCCGCGGGGAAGCCTCCCTCGTGCATACCCTGTTGAGCAAAAGCACTGGCTTTCAAAATGATAGCCATGCAGACCCTCTATAGCGGCTGAAAACATCCAATCGTCCTCAGGACTGTTCACCAATATAAACCAAGAGCTTTTGCCTGCATGTATCGAGAGGTTCCAATCATCCATTATAAATTAATGTACTGAACCTAAGTTAGGTATTCATGAATAAAAAAAAATCCCGTCGAAGCAACCATTGCGAGCATTGAGCATGGCCTGTACATGAAAGGTTGAAATGGGAACCTCGTAAGACAAGATGCGTTAATTAACCAGGGAATGATAGGCAAAATCAAAAGTTAAATGATTTTCCAAACGATTTACGCAAAAGTGCTGCTGTCGCATGAAACTTACTCGAGCCTTTTTCATGGATTGGAACATACTGACTCTGACGTGAGTGCGAATTTGGATTAATCTAACTCTTATACTGAAGTCGTCTGAGGCTAGGGTTCATTAAACCTCTTTTTTCATTTTCATTATAAGTCACTTGAAACACCTGAGCGGTCATGTTTTGTTTAATGACCAAAATACTCTACCCGGGCCCAAGTATGTACAGAAACTATGTCTCCGCACGTTTCGTCTTGTTCCGTTGAATTATTTAATTATTTTAGCATTGTAAACACCATCACTAACAGGCTACCAGCAACTAATGATGCCCAGGTTAAAATGCAAAGCAACCTGACTGTAAATGTCAGTGTCGGTAATCAACAGCACAGCACCAACTTTTCTGCGTAAACATGATACATCTGTTAAGCCCTTTGTCCTGTACATTCTGGGACAAAGAAATGCGATGTCCTGTTGTATGCATATCGCATGCCCATTGGTTTACGATGCTTTTCACGGCGTCCGGGAATTTCCAACCACCGTTACGAAACGCACCAAACGCTGCCGACATTGTTGGGAAAAATACTCCCTCACATTGTAGCCCATTTGCCGTTATGCCCTCAATTACCTTTCGACGCTCTTGGCCGCTAGGTCATCGTACATCCACCAGAGAATCAAGCACAATTGAAATATTCTGAAGGCTGCCTCCGTAGCTTCTAGTGGACTATTAAGGTAGCTACTAAGATTAAATATTTTGCAAGAAACTCAGTTAACTTTACATTTTTCACTTTTATATTGGAAGCAGAGGCGTAAAATATTATAATTATTAGGGAGGGGCGCGCGCAACGTAGGCAGACCGAACCAAGTGAACGCCCAAGGCGTGCAGCAGCTGCAATGGTACAAGAATATGGCTTGGGCATAACTTCCTGCTGGGAGGTAATACAGCTTGTGAAATGTGCCAAAATAGGAAACCAATATTTTTTTACAAATTGCGAGGCCTTAAATGTGAATAAAGGTTATAATATTCAACAGTAGACTTGTGAACATCGTTATCATAGACTGACTCTGTGTTTACTAAGATTTGATCAACTTTGCCATCTTTGGAAACCCATAGATTGAATCAGCCCCCCCCCCCGTTTTCTGAACACGACCCTTTGCCACTGGGTCAAGATACTGAAGTTTCTGTTAAGCTCATCCTCTAAAATACTGGTGACGTGTTCTTTAAAGAAACTGGGAAAATGTTCAAGTATAATAGAACTAAGAAACTCTATTTGTGTGAATAAATTCGGCAGTGAGCAAATCGCTCCACGCTTCACCAATGTTAATCCACATCCAGGCTGTTCTGAAATACCGTGATGTAGTATTGGAAATTTCGGTTCGTTACTTCTTGTGATGTTTTGTTCACAGTAATGTGTGTTCATAGAACGCAATTTCAAAGGATCCATGCAATGAATCGAGGGCGCTTTAGCCTTAATGTAAATCCGTGGAAAAACTGCTCAGTTTGCATGTTTTTATGTTCAAATTGTTAACTCCAAATTTGCTACTTGAAAACATTTCTGAGAAAAGGTTGCTGACTGGCTTATTGCTATATACTTACACAATAAATTACCAAAGGAAATCAGTAGCAGTGTTACAAACCAAACCACAAGCAAAACAACCACAACAACCACAACCACAACAACCCCAATCACCACCACCACCACAACCACAACGACAACAATGACAACGACGACAACAACAAACAACAACAATACCAAAAAATGCTTTGTGTATAAATCAGTGCAACATTGAGGCTCAGTGCCTTAGATGACACCATACTATTTGCTCATGAATATGAAAATGTGCATCAGCATAACAAGCAAAAAAGCTCCAAAATATGGGTTAACATAAACAACAAGGTTAACTGAAACCGAAAATGTGTAATTTCAAGGGGTTTTTAAAGTAAAACTTAGTAACATATTTCTATTTCATGGTCCCTTTAAGGTCTTCAATCTGCATGCTTCTGTCTCATCTCAATGTTTTCTTTCAGATCAGTCGATGCGAGCACACGTACGTCGATGTATTTGCCCAAGCCTTTAAAACCACAGAGATATACATGAAGAGCTGCTTAGTAACGTCCAGACTGGCCCGCAATGCGTTATTTGCACGTACTAAACCCAGTACGTGATTTCAGATTGAGTCTCCACCATTTCCTTTTTAATTTGTTTTATTTAGGAAAAAGCAAATCAAATTAAGGTGCAATGAATTAAAAATGAGTTGAATGAAATCCGCGTGGTTCCTTTTGTCTATTTCCAATCATTCGTTCTATGAGCTGAAAACGACTATTTAGTAACTGCTACAAGTGGAATTGGCATTCAATGAATTAAAAATGAGTTGAATGAAATCCGCGTGGCTCCTTTTGTCTATTTCCAATCATTCGTTATATGAGCTGAAAACGACTATTTAATAACTGCTACAAGTGGAATTGGCATTGAAGAAAAGGCTCTGTACTTCCAAAGGTTGAACAGTTGCAGAGCACTTGTCGCTGACGTAAAATTTGGCCAAGTATACTGCGGTGCATTGACATAAGTTTGCAATCATATGCCATGTATTTTATTTGTGAAATTAAGGTGCAATGAATTAAAAATGAGTTGAATGAAATCTGCGTGGCTCCTTTTGTCTATTTCCAATCATTCGTTCTATGAGCTGAAAACGGCTATTTAGTAACTGCTACAAGTGGAAAGGTTGAACAGTTGCCGAGCAATTGTCACTGACGTAAAATTTATTTGAATGTTCCATCGAGATGTATGATATAATGGTAGCATTTTATTCCAGTTATACTCTTGAAAAGACCCTATTTAAAGAACATCAAACAGAAACACACTAAACAAAATTTCATTATTCTAAAACCTCGTGGTTCTTCAAAATATGTATCGGTGCTTTTTCTTCATAAGATTACTTTCACAATTCTGAGCGTTACACTTTCCTTCCCTGTTTTCTTTTCAAATTAATTAAAGTCAGTCTTTAAACAGGTTCTTCTAAGAAATCTCACTTCCTGTTTTTGTAACCTGTACGAAGGGAAGTGTTCTTTCGTGGGAAGCAGATGTTTTGAGGCTACTCGATCTGCAGTAGACGTAGATCGGTTGATCGGTTGATCCTTGTATCCTATTGGAAACATCACCTTCTGAATCAGGTGTCTACATTACCCTATTTGAAGTATGGCGGACACAATAATAGGAGGGGGCTGTTTGAAGTGGGTAAATTTTGAGCAAACACGAAAGATTTTTACCCAAACCAATTAGCGCCCTCCTGTTATGTCCGTCATACTTCAAGCAAATAGGACCACAGCCGCGCTGCATGTATGGTCGTAGCGTTCTTGGCGGACTGATAGGCGCCCAGACCAACGGACCTTTCACCGGACCATCATGAAACTCGCCCGGGTCGAAGGGCATGAAACTAGTCGTTGGGAACACGGGAGCAAGCTCCATATTACTTAAATATCGCCTCAAAATAAAATGTAGACTAGGCCTATCGAAAGAATCACTAAATGTGCCTTCTATTATCAAATCCATAGCTTTCATATGCCTGGTGTCTGGCCTCGACATTTCTGCGTTTTTCTCATCGAGGGAAAACAAATTCGTTTCGAGAACAAATAAAAAATAACGAATGTGGATTTGAGTAGTCACATTTCATTTTATTAACATAAAATCATCTGAACTTTTCAAGTGCATTAATCCTTCAAGCGTATAGCTTTACTGCTCCACCCATTCACTTGAACTGTTTAAATACATTTATGCGCAACAGCAATTTTGTCTGCAATAAAAGATATTAGACATGCAAAGCAGTTTGTTCACAAAATCAACAGAGTGCCGCTTGCAATCGCAGGAATTTTGTTAACAAGGATGAACCATGTCTTTAAAACATAGTCAATACGATCAGTCAGTGTTAAGAAACATGCTATAGGAATCTGTGCAATCCACTTCTTAAGCACGGGCCAAAGTATACGTGTACATTCATGAACGCGTGACACGTGTTCAAAGAATGCGGGAATTTCCTGAAACGTTCACCATAACTGGTGCAGTAATGCAAGGGAAATTCCTCCCTGAAAGCATGCAGTAGACTCCGACCACATTGCCACTGCGTATCTACCAAACAAAGCAGCAAGACCGACGCGCTGTGGGCCACCGCATAAAGGGTTTTCTTCGTGAATGTCCTATCATCAATTAAGGTATCAATTATTGTTTGCTTAAATGAAACAAAATGATCTCACAGCATTTAAGACTGACTACCTGCAGTTTTAAATCATTGTCGTTTAATTTGAAAACGCGTATGGCGGTTGTAAGCAAAGATCAAAATCAGGGTTACACTGTCTTGTAAGATTTGTGCGCGAGGACCGTATTCAAGTATCAGCGAATGCCAATCGCAGTGTAAAGGACGATAATAGGCATGTATTTTCGCTTGGTCTCCCGACTGTTAGAAGTACGCGTTATTATAATGGTGGGGTATACTGCGGTGCATTGACAAAAGTTTGCAATCATATGCCATGTATTTTATTTGTGAAAGACAAGCAGGCGTTCCCGCAGTGTATTTTTTCATATAGAAAGAAGACGTACGCAGATGTAATTTCGAAAGTCTTTTACTAAGCCGCACAGCTGGACATTTGAATTTCTCCTCGCTCTCTTTCGGCAAGCAACGTCCTCTATTATTGAACCAACATATGAACAGAGTCTCCACTCTTGCTTTTCAGGTGTGAATAAAAGATTAAATCTTGCCCCTCTTTGGTGAGTGTTGGTTTGTGAACTGAAAATGCAAGTCAAGGACTTCTTTAGAACAGGAAATTACCAGCGAAAATGAAAATATTCTATAGGCACGTTAGTAGTGGGGGAACAGCTTGGCACAGTTTAATTGACCTTCAACCTAGAACTATGTCTTATAAATATTTCATCATGAATGAGGATAGGGTAAAAATTCTGGCTCAGTTTGACCGTTTGTATGGTTAGAATTAAATAAATAGGAATGAGGTGTAAGGGTAAACATTCTGGCACCTTGTACGTGAAAAAGATCGCGCAACATGATTAAATATGATCATAAAATTAGGCGATGAGTCATATTGTATGATGTCATGCTGCAATGGGGTAGATACTGACGGGGCACTCCAGAAGTGAGCGTCGATCAGAGATAATCACTAGACAATGGACTGGCAGTGGCGTCGGAAGAATATATATCACATTAATGATCGGACAGTGGACTGTATGTGGAATCGGAGGAATATCACATTAAGGATCAGACAATGGACTGTATGTGGAATCGGGGGAATATCACATTAAGGATCGGACAATGGACTGTATGTGGAATCGGGGAATAGCACATTAAGGATCGGATAATGGACTGTATGTGTAATCGGGGGAATATCACATTAAGGATCGGATAATGGACTGTATGTGGAATCGGAGGAATAGCACATTAAGGATCGGACAATGGACTGTATGTGGAATCGGGGGAATATCGCATAATAATAGGACAATGGACTGGGGCACGTACCAACGGTTTTATGTTCGACTCACTATTTTTAGGAGTCAATCTGACTGATACAGGAAGAAGGTCAGGCTCTCGCTGAATATGTATTGAGCAGTATATATCATGTTGGAAACTTTGACAGCTTGGAATGTAATTTCGAGGCATAAATTTTAGAGTCAGGTGTTGAGCAGTTGTTGCACTTGGGTAAAAAAGAAATGTAAGAATTCGGGTGTGTTCAAATAAACCATTTCCCAGCAAACACATAGATGTTTTTAGAATGCGATAGACATGTTAAGCCTAATGGTTTCATAACGTTCTACAAAAATGTTATGGTGACATGGTCTTATGACATTTTAATGATATTAAGGTATATTGTTGGCGAAACGTCTTTCCGGTGATTAATTAGCATGATGTTAAAACGTGAAAATTATGCGTTAATGGCAATATCATCATTATATTTTTAAATGACGTTATAGCGATATGGTCTTGCAAACCTTTTATGACATGATTTTTTAACAAAAAGTTTGGGGAATGAAGTCATATAATAATAATATGCATAATACTAAAATAAATCTAAAATAAGGTCATATGATGTGACGCCATGACATTTGCAATCCGCTGCAGTCTCATTCCAATCCTAATTTTCCACTTGTTTCTGCAACGAATGGAACCAATTTTGTTAGAAGTGTAATCCGTCATTCATTCCTGATATTGAAACACATGTTAGTTACACAAATGGGTGTAGCCACAGATCTCCATTTCAAAGACTGGATAGGACGCGTACGCTCACGCATGGTGAGGATTCGGAAAACGCGGACAGCTTGCGGTGAGAGTTTACGGGTTTCTATCTGCGCATGCGCATTTTATAATATAGAGGTAATAATATATAGTGTTGATCAGTCGCAAAAGATGGGACAAATAGAAAAGGGGTGTGTTTGAATTTCGATAGATATTATTGCAGACTCATTAATGAGCTTGTATTAGTCGTGATATCCGTTGGGCTGTTCTCTATTCGTAATATTCCTGAAAATTCAGAACTGTATGAATGAAAGTGCTTCCTGCGGATAAATATTTTATTTAAAAAAAGTTTCATAAACGTACTTGTAAACAAATGATAAACTTATAGAATCAGGACAGAAAACAGATGAATTTCATAGTGGAGTGTTGTTGTTTTCGTTATTTTTTTCCCCTTAAAAGCAACAAAAAGCAAAGTTGTATGACGTACATAACAATACATATTGATAGCACCCTGACGTGCACTACAAAAGACATGATTGTACTGGTGCAAAGGGTTTTTTCTATTTGTACACCTCAATTTATCACAAGCCGCAGGTCTTTATAATAAGACACCTTTGAATTCTATACATGGAGAAAAACTCTCGAAATATTTAAATTATTTCTTCGCCAAGTAATTTGTTACACAATAAAAATATGTTTGTTTCCAGCTTTGGCTGTATACTGAAACAGTGACACAATCCTGAGAGAGTTAAAACAGAGCAGTATTTTACTTAAAACGCGATATGCAGTTTGAATGAGTATGGACATTAATCGGCATAATAGACCAAACAAGCTAACAATCTCACACGTGGGCAAAATTTAGGACATTATGCCTCAGCAAAAGCAGTTTGATTTTAGTTAGTCCCTCATACTTGGAAGATTAAATCAAACTCAAACAACTTTACTCAAAGTTTGTTTCAAATGAGCGACAATACTGATTGTAAAAAACTTAAATATTAACAGATTAACCGATTCAATTTTATTTGAACTGCTCCTGACACGACCTCACGACCAAAATGAATTGTTTCCAATGAAGAGATCCCACTAATAATGACGACGCAGGTTCCAAAATTTGACAGGGAACCGATCATCATAGCCTTATGCATTTTGTTTTGACAACCAGTTGTATTGTCAAAACCCAATACCAAGTATAATACATGTATTAAAAGTCACTTTCACATCGGGCACTGCGGGTTAGGCCTATTGCAATCGGTATGAATTTTATTTTTAAAAGGCAAGTCCAGCTGTGCGCTTATCAACAGCCCGGAATGAAGGCATCCAACGGCTGTGCAAGTCCGAACAATTTTCCCTTCGAAAGAGAGAGAAACCTGGAGCAACAAACTCTTCAGCCAGACTAAGGTGTCGCGCGCTTGCCGGTCAGGCGTAACAATCGTAATTCAAACCCTCACCGATGAGACGCGTGCGTGCACAAGATGGAAGGCGCCGTGTCTTATCCGGTCTTTATAATGTAGATCAATGGGTGTAGCACAACATAGCTAAATGATGTCTTCTTTAATGCTTCCTATAATTAACTCTCCATGATGAGAAGTGTCTTTGGATCTTATTCATATACTATTATGTCTCTGTCCTCCTTAGTCACGGTAAGCACGAACAGAAAATTATTGTGTTGGATAAGTTATACTATTTTGAACAAATTTGTATCTTTGTAAGTTTTAATCATCAAATTCTGTTTCATTGACCTACTCTTAAAATATATCACTATTGAGCAAAACTGAAAATTTTGGTGACATGTGACAGAATTGCAACAACGTTAACGCTTGATAACCACGCCCACTTAGGATCAATACATGTATGTAAATTGAGGTCAAAGCAACACAGTAGTGATATATTTCCAAGATAGTACATTGTAATAGCGTCACAATAATGACATGCAGAACACTGTCATACAACACTGACCAACGGTCACAACATTCATCTTATGCATAATATTCTGAAACATTATTCCATGCAATTACACATTAATAACATTATCATTGCGTGCAACGGAAAATGGGTATTTTAAGAACGTTGTAGACTTGTTGAATAACATTTGTGCTGTATATATTACAGACACAGTAAAACTATATACATCACACGTGTATGGAAATATTTGTGTGATGTCTGACGCTATTTTCTCTACTTATCAGCGAAACGTAATAAACTGAAACGTGAAAACGACGCTTTTCAATGTCATATATCAAAAAATCCTTGGTGATCAAAAAGTTTGAGATGTCATTGCTTGATACTTAACTATTAAGCAACAATTCGTGAACATTATTAACACTTCGGTAAACCCAAACGTCGATGGAAAAACATGGATCAGAAAGTTTGACATATTTGATATTTATTTAACGTCACTTAAATTTAAAATGAGTATGATTCCAAAACATCATCAAAACATGTCAGAAACAAAACGACAATGTTAAAACGGTATTTTGAGATGAATATGCTTCGTTTATCTCATTTTTCAAATATGTCTCAAACATTCACTTGTTATGTACATTATGTCAACATCATTTTCACTTGGAACTATTGATATGATGTTCTTACTGTGACGTTTAACAAATCAAATCTACTGAAATATATTTATTGAATAAGCGAGTTTTAAACATTAATAGGTGATGTTGATTTGGATTACTTAAACATAAGCTAATGTTCCATTGATTCAAACATGAACAAAATGTCTTTAAAATGTTACTAATGCCGGTACATCACAGCCAATTTCTTGATATTTACTCAGCATATTGGCTACGGCATTGCAACTATTGAATTGGCGTCATTCAAGCATTTCAATACCAGTATAACAGTGCTTAAAATTATGTTGAAAAAATATCACGTCAACTTTAACACCTTTTTAAATAACCAGTTTCAAAGACGTTTTGGTGATGGTTTCGTCTGTCCAAAGATTCATAAATTGTTTTGAGAAAAACTTATCGTCATAATAACAGCTTTAAAACGCACGTGGAGGTAACATTATCAAAACATAGGGGTACAGATTAGCTATTTCTAAATAATGACATGAACATCAGCAAAATGTGTTTTCGCTATATAACCGGTTTCAAATAACAGTAACAATTAGATAACATTAATTTAACATGGCAGATAAACATCAAATTGGGGGTATTTGCATAATGTTACAACAACGTTATTTTATTTTCTATATTAATTCTATGCAGTACTAAAAATGTCATTCGAAATGTTTTAGTCACAACATTGGTGCGACGTTCAAAACATGTTGTCACAGCGTTATGTGTTTGCTGGGTTTGTGCTAATGTTCTAAAATTAACCGAATTACGAATGGTACTGTATGGAAAAGATATATGCCTCTAGAACCCGCGTGCAAGAATTTCTTTTCTTTGCTGGTGTTTTTCAGCCAGTTTCAAGTGGTATTTACCGGCTGTTTATGAAATGTATATTGTGTGCTTCTCAATATTAATGAGTAAAACAGCTGACCAGTCAGTGAGTAAACCTTTGTACACAAGTTCTTACTCTGAGTTAAACGGTGATCCCCAAAATGTTTTGTGACTGCCCATGTTGGCATCACATCATCACAGTAGCACAACATGTGCCACCTCATACCCAACATCACCCCAATCCACATCACCCTATCCACCCACACTACCCCATCCATAGCAAAGCCATAGGCTCCGCCCCGCAAAGCAGCCCACGACTTATTATGCATAATTGTCATTGTTCTGTCAGGTAGGAACAAGATGGCGTCATCCGTTCAGTTAGACGCAGCCATACCTTGTCCTGTGTGCAATGCAAAAGAAGTAACAGTTACTCATTCCCAGCCCTTGGAAGTTCAAAACTTGAATATTACTCTACCAAGCACGGGGGAGACGATCTCCTTTCAGACAGCCACTGAGACGTTTATTCGAGAGCATTACCCGGATCTAAATACAACTACTTACCGTGTGCCCTCCGCTTTCTTCTACGACCACAAAGGGGATCTGGATCTGGAGACCAACGAAGACATCCTGAACGTCACTGACCACTCAAGGTCAAGGGGCTCAGCCAAGCGGTCGCCGAAAGAGGTGGTCAAAGATCGCTTCCAGAAGGACGCTGTCGAGAAAGTGGTCCGGCGATTTCACACCTGGGGAGCCGGTCGAGGAGAAGGCATGTTGATCCTCAGCGAGTACAAGATCCAGGACTATCTGCGACTAGCAACGAGAGCTGCTCAGGCTGGAAGAAAGAACAGGGAGAGATTGGTCGGCGACCACGACGTTATGGTGATCCACTTCCAGAGTGGAGTCGTGGTGTTTGTTCAGGTAAAAAGCGTGCAGGAGACAAGTGCATGGAAGACCATTCGCGGAAAGCTCAAGAACGCCTGGGAGCAAACCATAAAAGACGAAGCTGCCTTCCGAGAATTAAACGCTGACATAGGTGACATCATCTCAAAGGTGCCCGTGCTACGGTTAGTTGCTCTTCCTGAGCTATCCAGCACTCACTTGACAAGTATGGCTGTTTGTGACCTGCACAGAGCAAGAGTCCTGACCAAAGAAATATTGGGATCAGCTTCTGCTTTCGATACATGGCTCAGTGAACATCTGAGTTTCGCAAAACAGCAGATAGGCGAGCCAGGATTCTCTCTGGAGGAGTACACGCAACTATGTGGTAGATACGTCGGGTTAGCCTCAGTGGTTAGAATACGTACTCTCACTGACGCCGTGAAGAAGGCAAGTGCTAAGACGGGGAAGATTCTTCTGACTCCAGATCAGAGAGAGATAATCACGACAGGAAATAGGCGGCAGATAATTATGGGAGAGTATGGTACTGGGAAATCACTGGTCTTGGCTAAGATGGCAGAGAGAATCGTGGGAGAAGACAAAGGAGGCTGTACAGGTGGAGAACCAGAGCAGATGGTCTTCATCGTGTCATGTACAGGTGTTTCTCACACCCGCACGATGGGTAGGCTACGCCAATCTCCTTGTCACCTAGTAGCTCATCTGAGAAGCCTGATCTCTGACCAGTCGTCGTCTTTGAAGGTCATGTCAGTAGCTGATCTCTTCCTCTATTGCTTCCCCGAGTGCGATCCCTATCTCCAGCGACTCGATCCCGCCGAGATGGCACAGTTAACTCGAAAGGTCATGTCATTACATCCAACAGTGCCAATTCACATTCTGTGGGACGAGGTTCCGTTTGTCCCGAAGTGGGACTGGACCCCACTAAAAGATCTTGGTGAGGAGCACCCGGAGACCTTTATCTGGCTCACCATAGCAACGGGCACTTACATCTCAATGGACTCCGGAAACCCGACCTTTCGTGTCTCCGAGAGATTGCCTGGCAACTTTACCGTGTCGCTGCTCACCCGATGCATGCGGATGACGCGGAACGGGTTTAATTTCTACCGGGCTCTGCAGGATTACCTTGGGGATAAAGGCTGCAGCTCAACCACCAGTGGAAATGCAGTGCCTGGCTGTATTCCTCTGTGGTATCCCATGGAAGACTGTGTCTGCAAAACTACAGACCCTCTTAAATGTACATGCATCGAGGCGCGACTCACCCGCACGCTAAAGCGCGTGTGGGGCCATCTGAAGGACATAAACCCGTCCCAGGTCTCGATCGTCGTTCGCGACAGCAAGGATCAAATCGACAAATTTCTGTTCACGAATGTCAAGAAAGCCTGCGAATGCCTTAACATTCCCTCGGAACAGTGCTCCCCGTCAAACCACTCTACTCCAGAGTTAAAAAAAGAAGATTCACCAACCCCGAAGTGTCAGATCGTGGACATTTTCAGCTACAAAGGTTGCGAGAGCCCTGTGGTAATATTCGTTACGTCATACGGCTGGCCACTGGTCTGGGACCACCACGGTGGGCGGCACGGTTGGGACGACATCTCCCCACAGATCTCACGCGCGCTGGGCCAGATTATTCTCATCTCCTGGCCGAACAAAGAGATGGACCACTTCAGTAGAGATGCTGTGCTCAACATGATCTCATCCTACTCAGACTTCCCGCTACCGGTGGGCGACGAGGAAGCAGAATTCTTGAAAACAATGATTGGGAAATTTGAGGAGGTGCTGACCCTCTATTCCAGGGACGATCACACAAACTATCTGGACATCCTTGCGGAGAAAGGGGTTCTAATGAAATGTTGGTCGTAGTGCCGCTTGTTACAATAAAGCCATCAGGTTTTAGCTGGATTTTTGTATCTCACGAAATAAGAGAGCAAAATATAATTGTTTGCTTTGCTCATGTATTAACAGTTGAAAAGAGCAGCAGAGGAGACGTAAAGTCATAGACCTGCCTTTGGTTGAAGAAATAATAATGACTAGTGAAGGGAATCCGAGTCCATTCAGCTTGTTCAGAACAATGAAATAAAGTGACTGATAAAACCGTCCGATAGGCACATAAGGCGTTATTTCCAGGGCATATACGAATAATTCTGGGCTTACGAAAAAGTTAAGGATTTACGAAAATACTACAAATGTGCACAGTTTTTGAAGCTTCGGCTTCGCTCTTTGATTCGCCCGCGCTTCACATCAGCATGAAAATCAGTGCAAAGCTCCAGCGCTCACCAGAGCGATGGAATTGGTGCTGGTGCCTACGGTAGTGCTAATCTGATCCAGGATCAAAGATAGTGAACAGGTCAACAACAGCGGTAAATCTAGTAGACAGAGGAAGATAAATGGGCAGGGTGAGTGTAAAGGCCGGTTCTTCGGCTCGATAGCGAATAGGAACGGGAAATTGTGACGTCAGAGCAAGACTTTCTCGTGCTTCGGATTCAGAAAGTTAAACACAATTTCAGCATGAGCTCGTTTTTACTGCAAATGCTTTGTGACGTCAACTTCGGTTCGCTATGACGTACGAAGTTCAACTGGCCTCTTCTAAAGGCGTGACGAACGAGGAAGTCTGTGTCGTGATTGTAGAGAATACCATCTGGCGTCCCCAGAAAATCAAGAATGCAGTAAGAATAATTGGTGTTCCTTTTACTATTTTCCCCAACATTTTACCAGTTACGTGATATTCACCAGCAGCTGAAGGGGCGGGACTATTGCCCAGCTCTCCCCAATCTGATTCTGAGCGATATCGGTTTTGATACCAAAACCTGTTTGCCACAATAAAGGTGTCATTACATCCAACACCATCCTATGAGTATAATTATCTCAGAGTTGCCAAAAAGAACAGACTATTATTTTCGTTTACTCACGAGAAACCCGGCTCAGTCACCTGACTCCTATTATCTGACGGTAGGAGGGGATGAGGTCATTTCCACTTTATCAGTTGCAACTGAATTCACTTATTTGTTCGGTATGAATTGATGATTGATTTGTATATGCTTTCATCTATTCCCTGCCTAGGGTACCGTTCATGACCACTTTCTTCTAATGTTAAACTTTCTATGTTTTGCGTCTGTTTTTGATTATGTTAAATCAAGTTTATTTCGTCCATAAAAAGCCCAGCGGCGTGATTTGGAATGACAATTATTCATGTGCGGGTAGGCTTTGATACAGACAGAAATTAAAAGACGTTATTACATTACAAAATGGGTCGGCTCTCGTCTGTGAAGAATAACAGGTCGTATTTTATTGGTTATTACACGAGTGCGAGTAGAACAAGGAATAATGTATTGCGTCTGTGTCACGTATACAACGTTCGTTTGTGTCAACCATAGAGCTTATAGTAAAGCTGGAGGTGTCCGGCCTGTTCTTGTACGCTACGCCAAGTTTGCGCAAGAACAGGGCGACATGATGTTCCAAGACCATACATGCGTGAAGGCGTCTACGAGGTTCACAGTTTGTTAGTGCGTAATGTATCAATTTTACGTTCCCCCTGGCGCGTCACCTCTAGCTCTACTTAGGATCTCTATGGTGTCAACCAAAGATAGTATAGAGCCGCATGAAGGGGGTTTAATCACTCAAATCTCATGGTTTCGTTATTGATGTAGCTTATAAAAGGAAATTATCATAGCATGAATCAAAAGCCTTCTCGTATGTTTCGAAAAGCACAGTTGAGCATGCTTAAAACTAAAAGAGCCGTTTATACTGTCTCCGTGCTGGCTTACTAACGAATTAGTAGCAAGGATGCGCGTCAGATGGCAAGGGGAGCGCCAGGAAAAATGGAAATTTAAAAAAGTGAAAGAAGTTTTTGAAAAGAAATAAAAAGGGGGGAATGAACTAATTTGCTAAAAAAAAATAAAAGGCTCAAAATGGACGTTCTCCTATTTATAAGAATTTCTCAGTTCAATGTTGAGTATTCTTTCTTTTTTTTTCTTCTGGTACAGAAGAAGAGATTATTGACATTGTAAATAGCTTGCATAAACAAATTTAGTCCTGGTTTAAATTAAATTAGTACATGTTGTTCTTTACTGTAACAAGCTGTAACGGCTATCACTAGGCCTGTATATATCATTCATCTGTAACTTCTCTATGTCAAGTGGTGTAGTAACGGCTTGAAGATTGCTAGAGCAATCCAGCAGTGGTCAATAAATATCGCCCAATCTCGATGTTATGTATAATCTATAATCGCATCTTAGAATGCTTAGAAAAGCAAAATAACATCTGATCATCAGTATGGTTTTGGGGCAGCTCATTCAACTATGCATGCGGGATATTTAACTGATCGCTAAGATAGCTACTTGCCTAGATTACAGCTTCCTGTGTCAAGGCAAGTAGATCTTTCAAAGGCCTTCGGTACGGTTGATCACGGTATTCTTCTGTGTACACTTCAGTACTCTGGAATTAGGGGGTTGCCTAGGATTGATTTAGAAATGTCTGTCTAATCTTTCTACTCGACAGCAATTCGTGGTAATCATGGTACCAAATCATCACAATTATGTGGTGTTCATAAAGACTCTATCCAGGGTCCCTCCATTTTAAAAAAAATCTATTTACATCAATGATTGAACTTCGAATATCAATCCTTCATTTTTTCTGCTGATGACGGTACCATATTTATAGTCACGGTGATGTAAACCTACTTTGTAACACAGTTAATCATGAGATAAGAAAGATATCTACTTTAATTAAAGCGAATAAGTAAGCACTCAATACAACAAAGACTAATCTTATGTCGTTTAGCAGTAAAAAGCATCACCTACCCACTCGAATTTATGTTGAAGATACAAAGAGTACAAAACCTGCTACAACAAAATTGTTAGGATAACAGGTATAGATGACCGCTTAACTTGGAATAAACACATTCAGCCATATTCCTCAAGTTATTTCAAGAAAAATATAGGTATTGTTTCAAAGTTAAATTTGATCTTTCTTTACAATATCGTATTAACTTTGTATGAGGTAACAGTAGTATTAGTAATCTTAATCGAATCCTCAAATCAAAGAAAAAGTTCTGCTTATTATTGATAATTCTAATTGTTATGAACCTAGCATTTTTCTCTTTCATGTGTCTAATATGTTAAAGAAATTTATTCTGTCTAACTGTGCTCCCTTATGCACCAACTGAAACAATAACAAATTGACCAATTCAATTCGGTCACTTTTTACAGAAAATGAAGGAATCCACAATTATTTTACACGGCAACATCATGAATTCCATTTGTCTCATGCACGGACTGCATTCTCTAAAACTACTGGGGCCTAAGCAGTGCAGCTCAATTGATAATGCATTGAGAAAAAATGCCAGTCCCTCTATGTTTACGCGTAAATATAACTATAAATTATTAAATAACTAATTCAGATATATTATCATAGGGTTACAGTCACATGTTACTGTACGTATATCATTCGATCTACATGCACCTTACTTTTTCTAGTTAATTTGTAATGATGTTTTTCAGTAGTTGTATATTGTTATTGTTATGAGTGTCTGTGTGGCCTTCCCTCGACGAGCAATGCCTCTTGGGCGTCTCCACCCATCAACTTCATGTGTATACCATCTTTAACTCTTCATATTATGTGGAAAATGAAGTGAAGTGAAGCGAATTGAAGTGAAGTGAAGTGAGTGCTGCCCCCACAAAAACGTGGTTTGTCTGCACTACTGAAAAATATCCTGACAACACCCGTACCAGTAATTAGGTTCCCTTCACGTTTAGTTCTGATTGTTTGAATATCCATCCTAAACTCTAGTAGAAGCTCGTTGATTGGTTAACTAAGGGAAGCTACGAAGGCGCCAAAGTTCTCGAGACTTCTTTCAATCTTGATGTATTTCGCATACAGTGCTATACAAAGATGAAAACAAACGAATTTTCATTTCATTGCAAATTTATCACAAAATGACATTCACCCAATAGTTTTAAATTAGCACCATTAAAAAAATGGTGAATAAAAATATCATTAAATGAAAACAAATCCTGTTGTCTTTTCTGTGTTCATGAAATACCTCTATCAACATTCGAAGTGAGCATGTTTCCATAAAAATTCCTGTCGTTACACGAGGCTCACCACTCGCCCCACAAGATGCATCATGCACGCTTGCAGAGCTTATAATAATGTGCTAATTTAATATATAATAATAGACCTTGCAATAATGTGCCTTTCATTCCACTCTGAGCCACTCAATATTTGCATTTACAAGTGGCATAAAGGAGAACTTGCCCCAACGTCATATATAACGAGACTGAGGCAACGAGCATTTGACATGGAATATTGCAGGTACATGAATTTATGCATGTGCAGGAAATGGGCGTTTTTCAATGAGCTCCGAGCTGGACCAAGAGAGGGCGCAATTTTCTTAGCAACGGAGGCTCCTTTGGTCGAAACTGAACTTCACTGGTTCACGAACGACTAGGAAGTGCGCGCGTTACGGTATCATTGCTACCAACAAAATGAGCACTCCCAACCGACACGGCTCGTTTCAACCGATAACGGGCCGCTTCTGCTCGAGGTGGATAATTGGAAAAGGGATAGCATTTGCTCACTGTTAAAAAATACCTTAACTCACAGAAATCCAAATTGTATATTACTTATAACTTGTATACAGAGGATAATGGTATAAAATGTTATTCCAATAATATAAAACAGTTAAAATTCTTATTTCACTTTCGCAGATAAAGGCAGGTGGGTCAACAGAATGCATGAAAGTAGAAATGACTTTTGAAAAATTAAAAACAGAACATGTAGAATGTACTCTCCAGCATGCCCGATTATTTTAGACAGGTAACTGTTGCGAAACACGGTCATGCTCTGATTCAACTTCCAAACTGAAGAAAATTTATTGTGAAGTTAGGGTAGCGTACCAATCTGCTTTTCACGTGCGCACTTGCCTTCCTCGTTGAAATGCTGGAAGTTGGAGTTCCGCTTTCTCGAAAATCGCACCTCCCTCGGGAGGCCAAACCAGCCTACGCCCCTGCATCGCTCTCATGTTCGCCTGAAGTATGAACTGACCTTTACTCGAGAGCTGTCTGCGAGGCAAATAGTCATTGGTGACTATTCGCTTTCAAGACTGTAGCGTGGAGTCAATTTCTGCCGTTTTTATGCTTCGCGAGGCTGTGAAGCAAATATCTGTTAGGTCCGATATTTTGTGACCTCGCATGCAGCGCAGAAAATTCAGAAAAAAAATTGCCGCACTCGGTGAACTCACGTGCCGGGCAAATAGCCTTGATTAATACTTAGCAGCGAGCCCTCGTGTAGTACAATGAGTTTTAGTGAGTGATTCTAATCAAGAAGACCAATTTGAGGAAGGAACTTTATGCGGCATTGCAGAAAACAGCTAAGTATTTTTGTAGAATTGGTAAGGCAACATCAGGTGTCGTGGCTGATTTGTCATGATACAAGCTGCTTAAGCAGATGGCAGTTATCAAAAGGCAACCTGCATCTCCTTACATATATTAAGCAACTAATCATTTGCTCAACAGCGTAAACAACTGAAGTCAACGTGAAGTTGAATTTTCCCAAACAGGAAATAAACCAAACTGTATGATTTGGAAAAACTGACTCCAGACATAGTGCAAGCATAAAGCTGTGAAATTATCATTTAAGTTGAAAAGGTAACGTCGTTAAGTTGGCTATAATGAAAGCGTGTGTGAGCGGCATCTACACCCATTATTAACGGAAAAACAGCTAATAATTTTGTTATAGATCAAAATCAAGAGTGAAAGAGGAAAGGTCTGCCTAGGAGTGGAAACAAAGTACAACTTGTGGAAAGATTGATGAAAAAATCTGGATGTAAGTTTCTCAACTGTAGATGCTAACCCACCCTGTGCGACGGCCATTGCTAAATCTGCATGTAGCGTCGAGTGCAGGAAACCTTTCGAGAGACAGCAAAACAAATAAAAGGACCTGTTGACTCTGTTGATCACCTACGGCATGAAATCTGCTCATTTAATTAAGGAATCTCGAGTGATCATCAAACATTTTATTCCTAAGTCAGAAACTCGGAAATCGAAAAGAAAATCCTGAAAGCAGCAACTGCGATTCGAAATTGTCACACGGTCATTGGGAATCATTGGTTTTGCCCCAAAGCCATAGCAATTAGTCTTCAGCGCCACACGCGATAGATAATAGCTCAACAACAGCGATCAACCAAACCAACAAAGGGAGCCCCGCATTAGGACAACCTTCGCCCAAAGAAATCCACAGACGCCCAAGATGGTTCAACTATACTATTCTATTCTGATTCTTGAGAAAGAGCTCCATATACAGAAAACATGATGCCTCTATGCACAAACCCATAAGACTTGCCTGAAAAAACTTAATGTTTTCTAAGTAAATGTTTTGGGAATTTTTCCAGCTAAATTTCACTTTTAGAACATGTTATCACTCTCCAATGGTTTATAACGGTTTGAGGGAAAATTAGTGTAGTCCATACACGGAAGTCTTTCCTCATCTTGACTGGCGGCTCAATGACGAAACACATCAAGGGCCATCGACTTCAAGTTATCAGTTCAAAGAAAGTGTAATTATGTTCCTATAGGAATATACCCAGGCCTGAAAGCTGACGGTGCTTCAAGCAAGGCGTAAGTATTATTACACTCATCCACCACTATTATCTTACACGTTGGTACAACAGGGATAGTGCAGATGATCTTGTTACGCCCCAACTATAGAATAAGTCCTAACTATAGTTGGGACAGTCCCAACTGTAGTGCTGTAGTTGGGCTGTCTCAACATTATCCAAGTCAATGTGTCTCACACTTGACACAATTCATCTAAAATGTGGCACTTCATCTGTTCATCTAGCCCTATGACCAATGACATGACATTTGTAAACAATATGACTTTGGCACATGCTGGGCACATCATGTACACAAGACCTCTCTGCTGTAGTTGGGCCGGCCCAACTGTAGCACACTAGTTGGGACGGGCCCAACTATAGTTGGGACTGATGCTATAGTTGGGGCGTAACAATCTCACGTCCAATGCCGCTAAAGCTTTCCAGTCTTCAACCCTAGTTAATATACTAATTTTGTCAACCATTCACCGATATAATGAAACATCTTCATAAAAATCTTCTGGACTTGTCTTTGCAGCATGGATGCCACTTTGTATGGAATAACCACATAACCAATGTCAACTTGGCGGCTGATGGAGTACACCTCAATCATCAGGGTACACCAGCTATTGCCCGTAATCTTATTAATCGTGTGAGAAAGGGGGGCTACCGTGCAAATCAGGAGCCAAGATCTCAGGACGCAAGTAAACTCGACACGTGTCAACCTTCGCTGATATCGTGAAAGCAACACCTGTACATACACCCCCAATGCCCCTCAGGGTTTTCGGAATCGCCGTCTCCAACCTGTCAAGAAAAAGAGGGACCCCGATGGGTAGGCTCAACCACGTCTTCAGAACCTCCCAAGAAGTTCAGTAAATAAGGTGACCAACCTGAAGTGTATCTCACTTACAGCAAGAAGTGTCTGCAACAAGGCAAGCGGTATAAATGCTATCATCGAATATGAAGATACCAATGTAATTTGTATCACAGAATCTTATCTTAGTAGTGATATTTTTCTCTAGCAAAGTTTTTCCCGGTAGCGATACTGTTGCTGTACGAAAAACAGAAATCGATACGGTGGGGCGTTTTGATTGCCTGAAGTAATACTTTGCCCATCCACCATCGTCCACACCTAGATAATGAATGTCAGGTTTTGTGGTGTGAAGCTCTCTGCAAGAATACCCCTATATATATCTGTGTTTATTACAGACCATCCGTCGATGATGCATCTTCAGTCATTGAATTAAACAAGTCGCTGTTATAAGACGGGATCAAGCTCAGATATATTATTCGTATTGGTGATCTTAATATGCCTACACTACGATGGGATGATGGTTACCCAGTAGAGTTTAGCAGGAGTCAAGTTGTTCAAAATGTCGTGTCAATGAAAGGGTAGTTCACCTGATGTTAATAAGCCAACCAGGGTTTTGGACACAAGCAGTGTTCTTCATCTTTATATCATCATGTCCTGGGAATGTCTCTGATGTTCATGTAGTCCCTGCAATACGCGACCACGATGCCATTAAATGAACTTCGCCCAGCGTGGTGCAAAACAAGAAAAGAGAGAAATAGAAAAAAAGATTAGGTATACATGTACCACAAGACAGATTTCGAAGAATTTAGGAAGAGCTTACGGGAAAAACAAGGCGAGCTTATGAACATTATTGACTCCGAGGACGTTGAAAAGTCGAGGTCAGTATGGAAGAACAGATACTGTTGAAAAATATAGTTCCTTGCAACTTTATTAAGTCCCCAACAAACAAACTTTGGATCACTAATGAAAAAGCGTAATAAAATTTTTAAAATGGCCAGAAAGATTTAAATTCCTCTCATTGGGATAAATACAGAGCCATCATGCAGGAAATTAAAGCTAAAATTAAACAAAGTCGTACCAACTATGTTCAACACGTATAATATCAGATGTCGATAACAATTCCAAGAAATTTTGCAAATATTTTAAGAGTTGGAAAGACGATCATAATTCTATTGAGTGTATTATTATAGATGTGTGAAAAAAATTACAGATACTCATCATTGCTGAAGCACTGAATGCACAGTTTATCCTGTATTTAATACCTGCAACATCGTTTCGATCATAATTCCGTCAAAAATGGTTTTGCTGGGCATTGAACAGTTGTGTGATATTCAATGTGGTGTCCCAGAGGCTCTTAATATTCTAAAGCATCTAGATATTAATAAATAGCATGGGTCTGCTGTCACTGTCTCTATATCAGTTTAAAAGAAGCCGCTGAAATTCCTGCTCCTTCCCTAACGAAATTGTCTAACGCTTCATTAGAATCTGACACTATTCCACCAGATTGGTGCCAGCCAAACATTGTTCCCTAAATGAAATGGGTAAGATTAATTACCCTCTAATTAGAGACCCATCTCTCCCACTGTTGCCCATTTTAAAACTCTTGGGCGAATCGTTTGTGACAAGATTATTAACCATTAAAACATCGTGCTGTACTAAGTGACGATCTGTACGGATTAAGAGAAAAACGGTCTTGTGAAACACGATTGCTAGATAAATACAAAACTTAAGCAATCATCTGGATTCAGGATATGATGAAGGTGATAATTGCGTTGACTTTGCTAAGGCCCTCGATCGAGTTCACCATAGTCTACTCTACGAAAAACTTAATATGTATAACATTGGGTGAGAAAAACATTAATGGATTTTGGATTTTCTGACTAAATGGTCTCAGGCAGTGGTACGAGACAACAGAACATCTAGATGGACTAAGGTCTAGCCTGGCGTACCACAAGGCACTATTCTTGGGCCAATTCTTTGCATGTGCTTCACATATCAAACAATGTGAATTCAACTATTCGCCTATTTGCAGACAATTGTATTCTGTATCGTCCAGTTAAATGCTCTGATGATCGAAATTGATTGCAACATCACCTAAATTTACTCTGTGACTGGACACAGAAATTGATGCTTGGATTTAATGTAAATAAATGTAGGGTAATTAATGATTTCTAGACGAAATCACGGGTACGAAAATGACTATTATATCAACTATGTTAAGTTGCAGGAAACAACTCCGAGAAATATCTGGATGTTACTATAAATTGGGAGTTAAATTGGGCCAAACACTGCCAAGACTCTTACAAGAAGTGCAGTAGAACGATTAGGTTCATTAAACGCACTTTCAAAATTTGCCGTGAGGGAGTGTTGAGTGAGCTTTATTTTTCCTCTCTCAGTGACGGATTTATTGCTGCTCTGTCTGGGACCCACACAGGTCCACTCATTCAACCTACTATAGGGCTCATTCACAGCAGATTCGTGCGACATCATTTGCAGAGACTGGCATACAATTATTTTACACTCTTAGAACGTCTTTGATGGGCATCATTGGAAACAGTGAGAACCTACTTTCGCCTCCTCAAGTGTTGTAACATCATCAACAACTTCATCAATATCACTTCATTGAATAAATTCTAACCCGCGACAAGATTTGGGAGTAATGACAACAGTTTAAAACTTCACGTTCCCTTTGGTAGAATGGATACTTTAAAAATAGTCATTCTTTCGGACAGCGAATTATTGGAACAGACTTCCTGATAATGTTGTCTACCCTTCCCAAGGTAACTTCAAATGTACACTCAGGAATCACTTATCTTGAACGTAGTAGGTCTTAGAGTAGGTCTTAATATGTTAGAATATAATTAATTTTGTCATTCTAATTTTACTTAATCATTGCTTTTATATCTATATACACATATTGTTTATCCATTTTTTAAGCTGCATTTATCACTTTTCGTCTCTGTTTGAAGTCATAAGTGTTCATTACTTTTATTCTTATTTACGTGTCACTCAAACTCCTTTGTTTACGTAACTTTTCTTTACAAATACAATTACCTGTCTGACCGTTTAACGTTTCTACTTTTAATCCAGGGGGTGAATTTTATACTGAACGTTGAAGTCTGTTTCACAACCCTAAACCTTGTTTGAAATGAATAAATACATCTCCGTATAGCCCGTTCGTTTTGTACGCTTGGCTCGTATAAAATTGCTCTGATAAGTAGACTGAAAAGAAAAAGTCTCATTCCAATTTTTAATGTGTCGTTGGTGCGCATAATACTCCCACACAAGATTCGCCCACTCCGTCCACACCTCTCCATGTAATTGGGAAATATAGTGACCGAAACTACTCTGTTTATCATAATATTATTCATTTGAATACATGGCAAAGGGGACGTAAACTTCATTGCCTGAAAACTTGTAATGAAATTGTAAAGAAACAAACAGTTGCTCAGTGCTATTCGTCCTCCTCTCCCCAGAATGCTCCAGGAAACTGGTCGACCATCTTGAAATCGGTACAGTGTCTCGCATTAGGATTCTTCACTGACTTTCTCCCTGATGGCTTACATGTACGTCTTTTTTTCCTTATAAAATCTACATTCATAAACGATGCTATATCTTGTACACTGTCACATTTGCTTCTTAATGCTTTTCCAAGGTTGCCCTAAGTCTTAAGAAATATATTATCGATATTGCGTGAGCACTCACTCATTTTTGATTTTTACAAAGCGAAGAAAAAGCTAATTGTCAAGCAAAAGCTGAACAAATAAAAGAATTAAATACTTTTCGTTTTCAGCCATGTTCTTCAGCCAAAGTATTTACTGCGTTGTTATTCATAGAAACACGGGCAAAATGCTTGTAATTGATGGTATACGTAACTGCTAGCCTTATGCATGTCAACAAGACTGATATGTAAAAATCGATTTCTGCTTTTTAAGACCCTGTAAAAGAATTGCGTGTCATTCGCTCCCTCTGAGGAATTCAACTGAATAAAATCACGCACGCATGAAATCGGGCGTTATAGACCGTACTTCGAGCTTGGATTCATCAGTGCTTATAATGGACTCGGGTTTTAAAGGTGCACAATGCCCTGATAAAATCACTCAAACTTCAACGTTTCCAATTATTTACTTTGGAAATAGATGGGTAAAAGGAAACAGCTCATGCCTTACAGTTAAGGAGAAATGATGAAAAGTGAGTTGTTTGCTTCAGACGCTGCTGCCATTTGGAAGCTTACTTCAAAGTATTTTCAAGCCACCCAACGATGAATGTGGTTGCCCTTTATACCAATGTCTTCGACCAGTAGAAGTTTGTTTCCTCATCTTCAGTAGCATTCTCTTTAAATTTTTGAGCCAGTGATTACTCATTTTTAACGGACGATTGGCCCGGCCACCCTCTTCTTTTGTGAATTTTTGTTTTGGAATCTACTGTCTCTCCTCTAACTTCCATGCCGTACACCTCAACATTCAGAAACGTGTTTCTTGCAAAAGCTGTACACGTACTCACAGAAGAGTCATTTTAAAAATTCAGGGTCCAAACGTGTGTTATTTTGGTGTCCCTTTTACACCTGACCTGTGTAATTTGACATGGAAATATCATTGAAATTGATTTCAAACCATTTCTGTTTGTTTGGCAAATAATTTGCATTAATTTGTCACTCTTGGAAGTTACAGAATATGTTCTGGATTGAAAAAATCATATGTCGGATGTGACAGGAACACGATAAAATTGGACCCCTAATTTATAGAATGACCCAGAAATCCCGGGTCCGAGGCCGGAACATACAGCCCTATCAGCGCGGCAGTGGTTGGCCCAGGAAGCAGGCTAGGCGTGTCAGTCGCAGCATGATAGGAAGTGCCCATTTCGTAGCACAATGGACGACAATCAAAATTATTGCCCTAAATAAACCACTAATTGACGGCTTTTAGTACAGACCTCACAGCGACAGGCAATACACATGTTTGGACATTTTGAACCGAACTGAAGGAAACATACGGAAACAGCGGCTCTCCGGCTCCAACCGCTCGATTCTCAGGAGTCAATATTTCTACCTTCAAAATTGCTTTGCTCAACAATTACACACAAATTGCTCAATCTGAGGGAATGGTTGTTTGAAGAATGTATTTCTTTTTATAGTCCAAAAGGACCGTGTGTACCTTTAATGCAAAGTACGGTATAAAATTACAATCCAGCGTGTCATGACGGAGACGTCACCGAAGGTCTAATCCCTTTCTGCCGTGCTGGAAGAACAAATTGACTTTATCAGCGTCTTGACGTCACATTTAATTCCAAACTTGCTCGGTGTCCGTCCACCTTCTGTTACAGCGAATTCACGTGAGTAGGTTTCCTTGATTTGGTTGTGTCCCGCCAGTTTCCCAGAGCTTGTAACGTTTCCGATTATTTGACACTTTATTACACTTCATGAACACGTCGAAATTGAAGTTCATGATCTGGAAGGATTCCTCATTTGAATTTTACTTGGGAACATGTTATGTGAAATTCTCAACTCCTGTTCAATGTAAGGAAACTGACACCTCTTTTTGTTCCTCCCAATGAAAAAGTGCACTCAAATTATAAACATACTGAAACATTCTGTGATGTTCCTGAGAACTGGGAGCGCTGTAGAAACATTATTCTCTATCAAAATGGTGAATTTCCAGGCTGTTCAATAAAACTATTTTCAGGAAAACGTCCATCACTGGCCTATGTTCTTGAGCTGAGACAACAGAGAGTCACCCAGGTAAATAAAATTCAGACGGCAAAATATCCCAAAACAGTTCAAATTATGATGCAGAAATAAATATAACCGTATATCTTTCTGCGTTCGCATAAAAACCTAAAAGGTATCTAATTCCCTAAAAGTGGCATAAGAAAACTTTATGATCACGTTAAATGGGACAATGGAGACAGAGTGTATCAAACATTACAGTGCCTTGGTCCCTCAAGATAAAATCTTTTTTTTGACATTGCCAAGTTAAAGTCAGTGAAGCTGACAGAGGTGTGTATGGGGCACTAGGCAATATGTTAAATATGCTAAGGCGCTGGGGAAAAGAAAAGAACGGAGAACGGGCTTTGTATACAGCGCTGCCTATACACACCCGCGCTGTCTGATGTTTGCCGCTTGACGGTAAATTGCCAATTTTGCGCCTGGTTTTTCTAGCGAGAAGTGGGGAAAACGCAAGAAATTCGTTATTAGGCAAAGCTGGTTGCTGTAATTCTCAAATCGCTGGGTCATGAATGCTCTTGTTTGGTAATTTGGTTTGTAATATTTACTTCTGTGGTCCAGATATTTCTCAGTATTGAGCTCTTATAAAAAAATGTCAAATTCCACCGAAAGTGTCACAGACCAGGCCATAATCGAAAATCCTTTCACAAGTCCGTCGCACGGCCAGTCGCACGGACAACCGATGAAAAAGGAATTATCTTATAAATATCTTGTGAAATCAGTGGCATAACTAAGATTTTACTAGTGGGGGCACGAAGGGGGTACCAGCATCTGGGGGTGGGTACCAGCTTTCAGCGGTGAGGTTTTTTGGGCAGGTTTTGGTTAGCCTTGTTTAATATCCATTCATCCGTTGCTTTTTTTTCAGTGGGGGAGGGGGGCACATGGGGCACCGGGAATTTGTGGGGGGCACGTGCCCCTCAGGCCCCCCGTGGATGACTTGCTCTGAAGTCGTCTGTTATAGCATCATAGTGCTTACTATACTGTGTCTCCTATATTCATGGGGCGGATAATTTCCCCCTTGTTATTAATGATAAAGAAATCCTTGGTTCAAGAGAATATCGACATTCTCTATTTAACGGGAGAGCACACTGTTCAGTTTATAAAGCTATGCACCTGCCTCGGGGATGCATTCTTTTTCTCTGTGTTCCTCCCTTTGCTAAGCTTCCTCCGTCGTCATTCCGGAGCGGAACCCCTTGATCAACCCAATCATTGCCTGTTTAATACCGAGGCCGCTGCGTTGCTCCCCGGCGTGGTTAAGCTGAGACCCCGCCACTTCCTTCTGCAGATGTTCAGGGTGGAATTCATCGATTATTATATTACTAATAAAGCCATGCTATTTTTTATTCTCTCACTTTCATGGACCATAGATTAGTTCATTCCTCAACAGTGTCGCAGTAATCCGCAGGGTCCCACCTGCACCTGTGTAAACCTCTGCCGCCCAACTCAGGCGATGGAATATCAATTTCATCATCCACAAGAGAGGCCGCTAAAATGTTGGCCACAGTCATCAAATTAAGTGCTTCTAAAACGGGGCAACTCCAATAGCGTGTAAGTAAAGGGAGAGCAATACGAATGTGGTTGACTCTACTCGTCGTGGTTGTTAGAGTTGGAATAGCACAAATTACATGTAAGTGGTATGGCCTCGAATTTAATTTTACATTATTATCCACGCATTTGCAGAATAGAGATTTATCTCTACAATCCTCAAGATTTTTCGTCTGAAGCTCTATTTTGCCGCTAGACCCGAATGCGTGTGACATGAGAACGTTAAATGAAATGTTAGACGTGTGCAAACTCTTAGAACGTGATTTCAATCATTTAGCTTTTTGGCTTTCAATTTTGCCAGAAGTCAGAATTTAAGGTAGGGGGCCTTTCACGTGGGAGTTATTATCGCTATGTATTTCTAGCTCGTACAAGGGGGACTTTTGATATGTATTACACAAATGGAGAAAGAATGTAATTGCCTGTTCCGGCAAAAAGCATACCAGATTGTCCACAGACAAATGCAGAGAGTGAAGCAAAGGTCTGCACGGTGCCAATTACAATTTTTATTGCAGAACTCTGCCTACAGAGTTGCCTTGGAAAAGAGACTCCGTCCACGAGGGCGAGAAAGGAGAGAGACTTGGCATGTGCCTCCTGGGTCTCCGTTGATACCCAAAGACCCTCCGGGTTACTGAAATAGCAACGATGGCGATAATGCTGCTGATGCATATTGTGGTCATGATTAAGTGTACAAGAAGACAGAATGAGGTTAACGTCAACAGAATCAAACGGAGATTTCCCTCTCATGACTTCAAAGAAAACATCGTTAAAGCTTCACGAAGAGGCAGATTATGTCAAAATGCATTCTTTTCCGATTTCACTTTTCCCCTACTTTGAAATATCGTACTTAACAATTTTCACGTTTCTATACACATAATATAATAAATGTAAATAAAAATTATGCCAGGGGCTAACATCTCGATATCTGAATTTTGCATTTTCACGAAGAGACACAAATCTGCAAGAACAGTGGTATTAAATTGGTATTTATTTAATTACCTGGGTGTTATCAGACGACTACATCCTGGCTGGTGTAGTCCCATTATAAAACCTGGAGCGTTAAACTAACACCAGAGTTTTTGCAGCGTATTACCCGAAAAAGTTGAAAAGTAAGTCAACCGAGATTCGCTTCCACAGAGAGGTACATAATCATTTAGCTTTCTGGTACGATGGTTTAAGTGCTATATGAACAGCCCCCATCACAACAGCCAAAAATGCGGGCATTTCACAATAGTGCGCCTCCAAGAGTTTGCAACGCGTTGACAAGTCACAGTGCGCAAAATATGTCGACCCAGTCCGCGTAAAGGGTCGACAGATTTCGCACACTGTGATTGGTCAACTGCGTTGCCAACTCTTGGAGGTGCATTATTGTAAATCGCCTGTATTAAGGCGCGTTCTACCACGGTCACAGATTTTACGAATGCAAGAGAGCAGAGTAAAATAATTACTGCGGACCAATGCCTTTAATTTCATTGATTGTCTTCATCATCAAAGTGCCAAGTCGAACAAACACAACTTAATTAAGCAATTGGTATGGAGTACCATCTTATGTCTTCACAATTCGGAAGAAATTTTCGAGTAAGCTGTTCAATTCTCCAACGTATACAACAGTTGGGTCTCCCCGTCCTGCCATGTTGCAGTGCCGCGGTACCCGTATCCTTGCACTCACAAAATGTTTTACATTTTCTTCGTGCTGTGCCGTAATATAAAAAAAAATCTATTTTTGATCTCGTCTTTGGGAACGAGAGAAAAAGTTTTCTCTCAGGCGACCTGCTGTTATTTTGCGACAGTAACATTACGGAGAAATTACGAAAAAAATGGCCCAGTTAGAAATTAAAAGAAGCAGAACCCTGCAGAAAAAAAACTGCTTCACTGTCCCCCACCGCACATCCCTACACGAATTAACGTGGTACCAGCGCGGCTACAAAACCTCGTACCCAAGGTTACAAAATCATAAGGCATCGGAAACAACACATCTAGTGTGGGTACGATCAAGGTTATCAATTTTTATCGCACGGCAACAATCGCCAATACACTCGGTTATAAACGATACATGCGTGCTCGTGCACGCGATCAATCCTCGACCAATAAAAATTCACTATCTGGGGCCGTGGTATAACAAAAATCGTTATGACATTCAAAGCTGCACGCGTAAACATGCGTGCCCCTTCCCTGTGGAACAAAAGAGCGTCAATGTAGGAAAACATGTATTTTCGTTTCCACTAACAGACGCACATCTTTACTAATTGATGTTGGCTAATGAACCACTTTGTCCAATCTAATTAGTGGATTCAGCCAACATTTTACCTCTCCGGTCATTTTAGGGTTGCAAATTTTGCATTTTGTCCGTCAAAATCAATGAGTGGCTCTTTGTGAAAACAGTGACGATATAGGAGACATGTGTTAATGTATGCTGTAATTGCTTGTGAAGCGTTCTTTGAAAGTGCTTTAGGTTTCGAGAAGTTTCTCCTTGAGACGTGGCAGCCCAGTTCCAATGACTCATCGACCATTATGTCATTGTCCTATACAGTGCCCCAACGCTCTGGAGCAATGTAAAGTGAACAATCGCTAAAGCACTTTCGATCGTCTCGGAAGGAGAGACAAAGACGAGCATTTATTCATTTTTACGTTTATCTTTTGTTACGTGTGTCAGATGTGTTGTAGTAACTCTTACCCTTTTTCTTCTGGGAGTGTAAAATCATGCACCTGTATTTAGTTTCTTGTTATAAAAGGAAAAATGATACATGTAATGCTTTCAAATTCCATCGTATTAGTGATTGACTCTTTGATTGTTGTTGCATTTCGGTATCGTCAAAATTGCTCGTCTTTTCCTTTAACAAATAGGATCAAGATACGATCTCCTGAAATAGCATAAGTCAATTTCTAATACGGGGGGTACTTTGAACAAATTAATTTTAACACAGAAGATACCAAAAACACGAAATCCATCTTGGTCTAATCAACATGGTTAATTAGTTATCAAAAGTGTGTACGTTCAGAGATTAGCTTTAAGTCACAAGCTCTATGACACTGTACTTGGCTTGAAGATTTTTGGCTGAATCAATTCAGATATGAAATGTTACTGAATCTGATCAAACTCAAAGTAAGGTTTATACACAATTGTATTACGTTGGAACTTTTTTTCTCTTTATCGTGCAATACAAATTAACACAAATGTACATCAACCATCATGCATTTGAAAAACTGGTTTATTGTAGAAGTGACTATGTACGATTTGAAATTTACATAACGTAGAGAGTTATTTGTATAACTATATTTTTATGTATAAGAGAGTTATTTATATAAAGTAGAGAGTTATTTCATAGTTTCAGCAATGAAATGATTGTTTTTTCAATTGGCGGTGTTCTTCTCAAGTGCAAAATGCAAAGTAAATAAAACAATTATTACGCCTCTGTTACGCCACAGCGTTCAAACAGGAACAAAAGAGTATTGTGGCGGAGGAGGATGGGGAATGTGTAGATTAGGTAATTACTTATCTCTCTGATAAAGCAAAATATTCTTCCCTTCCGGAATTCAGAGCCCCTCAAATTTTGTTACAGGTTTTAGTTTACAGTGTAAATTTAAGTCAAATTAGATTACAACAAATGACATGACAGGGTTTATTTCCCGACCGGCATCTTGTAATCACATTTTAACGTGTTTTGCATTTTGGCTCACTTAAAGGCCAAACTGTTTGTGGAACTGTTTGCGCTGTGTGGATCAGAAAAGTTGTGGTTTGTTGCACGCAAATCGATACAAAGAGCGCTTCCAACAACAAAAATCACAAATCAAATAAATTATTGCCGCTCACAAAGTTCGGTGTAAAGTTGCCCACTGACAAATGAAAGGAATAGGCCTACCCGTAGAGGTAATAATTTCATTACAATGCCCTCGGCAAAGCATCAAGCAATTATCTTCTTTCGTTTGTATGAGTACTTCTGAAGTTCTTACCAAGGACAGATGCTTTCCGCCAGTCGCTATAGTCGCCAGTCGCTTGCTATAAATGCATTTCAGAATTTTGATTGTGTGTGTAAGATTAATTTAACAAAACAACTTTCACAAGAATATTGAATAACGAAGTTACCTAAAATGTGTTAGCTATAATGGTAGGCTACCGGGCATGTTGTGAATATCAACAACAAAAGCTCGTAGGTCGGAATTCACCACAAAACCGCACCGTCTGAAATGGTCTGTCGTACTAAAGTCTACACAAAGGGCGCTTCCTCATGAAACAACTCAAAAGTCAAATAGAACTCCCACAAAGCGCGACGAAAAATTACCCACTGACAAAAATACCGTAAATGCCATTTTACTGCAGTGCCCTTACATGGCAAAAAATTAAGCAGTCATCTCCTTTCGTATGCAGAGTCAAATGTTATTGTGTGTGAAGGAACGAAACAATTAACTTTTCCAAAGGTTAAACATACGTTAGATGTGGTACTTTCTCTATTGGAAATAGCGTGAATAACAGTTCCTCCAAAAGAACTCATCACAAAACCGCGCTCTCAGAAAAAAAACATTAAAATGTTGTAATATTTTTGCGGTAAGAATCCCGTTTAAAGATTATTCCCGTAACTATTACAAAATTTGGAAAATTTATAAATCCTACATTGCTCATATGCAATGACAGTTTAAAGAATCTTTCATAAACGCGTTTTCAGGGAGCCTTGTGTCCGTGTAAGTTAGAGAGTTTTCATTGAATTTGCACATGTGGAGATTCAAACGCGGCTAACGCTTGCTGATGTACCGAGCGGATCAATAACGTGCATATTGAAAGGCGGGATTTCTTGGAAAAACCGGTAGGTAGTCCCTATGTCTTTTCTGATACTTCCCCACGTGGAAACGATCGGGAGGGTCTAGCGGTGTTTCCCGGGGATTTAGTTGTGCAAAAACTTCCAAGGTAATAATCCTGTAGACTATAGGTATGGTTGTATTTTCCACGGAAGCGTATAAGGGCCACTTGCAATTTTTTTTTTTTGAATTACTATCTCGCTGCGGCGAGTTATAAGATTTTCCCGCGGCGTCAAATTGATATCCAGCCACAGCGAATATCTCAATAGTTTGATAAGTCCTATTCAGCGCGACGTTTTCAAATGTATCTTTAGGGTGAAATGCATTGAGATTTGGTTTTAGATTGCTAATTGGAACAAAAAAAGATGTTACATTTCAACCTTGCTTGTTTTCCAACAGAAAAGAAAACAAAATCTTATTTTGTGGTGTGAATTTCCGCATTCAGATGAGGGACAAACTGTTTTTAATTCATTCCTATACTTTCCAATGCCATACAAAGGCAAGCGTCCTTGAAAGTTACAGTTGAACTTTCATCAGTCGAAATTTATTAATTTATAGTACTTAAAATGGAGATAAAAACAAAACTTTTACGAAGGCAATGCATGAAATAACTCACAGCTTTGGACACTCAAAGCATTTTAGGTTACTTAGTGCCCTAATACTTATAGTATAAGTGTACACGCGTCATGCCCACCGAGCCAGAAGTGTCGACCCGTGTTTCGATGTTAATAGACTCCATCCAGTAAGTTCTCGGCAAAATATATGTTATGCATTTGCCCTTCCCAGCGCTCAGCGCTGTGTGGGTAGTTTGTGACAAGTGAAGGTATGGACGTGAGGTCAAAGAAGCTGGGGGTTTTGATCCAGTTGATAAAAAAGTGTGTGTTGATTTCCCTTTCACCTTCACTTCATTTTTTTTGACTATTGAAATCTCCTAAATCATGGCAGATTTTAATGTGAGAATGATATCAACATTGAGGTTTGTTCCCAACACGTACAACACTGGCTAAAAAGTTGAATGGGCGTCGCAAGATTTTGTTTCGGCGGGGGAGGGGGCGAACCGTCTTGTTAAAACAATAACATTTAACTGCGAGAAGAGGGTCGATTTTCTTCTTTTCTCCAGCAAATAATTATATTCTATTTCATTTCTTTGGCTGTTTTCTTTTTTCCCGTTCTTTTCAGGGTTCCCCCTCGCGGCCCCTACGTAAATAGGATTGTTTAAAGTATAAATGAAAAGGCGCCGTAATCCTTTCAACAGGCAGTCTACGAGGGAGTTAAAGTAGTCTATACCACTTCTTGATATGGAAATTAATACCACCAAAACATATTTCGTTAGTTTCCTTTTGTGTTGGTTGAATCAAGGTTGTTTAAATCAATCTGAAGCCCAATTTCACTGCATTCCACCCTGATTAAACATCTGAGTAAGACGGCACGTTAAATAAGATTTGTGAAACTACTGAAGTACTTCAAGCCGCGGGATTTCAATTTAACTCCGCGGCAAGATCATATAATTTGCTGCGGCAAGATACACATTCAACAATTTAACTCGCCACGGCTAGATAATCCGCCCCGAGCTGAAGTGCACACCCAACCGGCGAAAAGAAAGACTGGTGGTTACAAGCAGGGGCCAATTTCATAGAGCTGCTTAAGCACAAAATTTGAAAACCTTGCTTGATAAATCAGGTAACCAGCCAAAGTTCCATGCGATGTATAATGTTTTGAGATTGTACTTAGCTGTTTTTTGGCTAGCATGACAATCAGATAGAGTTTTATCTGGTAACCATTGTTTACTAAGCAGAGTTTTTTCCCGTTTAAGCAAATTTTGTGCTTAAGCAGCTCTATGATATTGGCCCCTCAGGTTCTTGCGCGCGTTCTGCATATACGCAAAGACCATAGAGTACAGCATCGAAGTGACTACGTCACACGCCCAATCTTGTGTGTAAAAGGCATTAGCGCAAGAACCAGCTCGTGAACCAGTTCGTTTGTACGGCATTTACTGGTTCTAAGTGATGTAGTTACACGTACTCAGCATATTTTTGCGCGTAATGGCGCTCCTGTGGGGTGAGTACAAAAAAAACCCCCAAAGAGACAGTGACTCGGAAAAAAATGTTGCAAGTGGCCCTTATACGCTTCCGTAATTTTTTTCCTTCACCAAGCAATATCATGGGACGAAAACCTTAGGCTAATGGAATACCGTCTGCTGCATTCCTTCCCCTAATACTGAAATAACCTTTGTGGCAAGAATTATTCAAGAGAAACTGCGAAACGCCATTGTCATATAAGGGAACGTACGTATAGAAGTGTCTACATAAGATATGCCTTAAATATGAGTAGTCCAATCTATGTAGAAATGGAACATGCATGTGCATGCATGGGAACAAAAATGAAGAACAATCTTCGCTTTTGAAACACTCTAATCTGAGGCATCGAATCCTACCAATGCCGCAGGGTCGCGGCATCAATTTACTTGAAACTGCGCACGATGAACGCTCTATATAATTATTCTGAATCATTGCACCATAACCCACCTTTCGGCATTTAGAATCGCGGTCATTTTTCATAGCGATCTTCGTTTTGGTGGTGACATCACAAGGAAAAGTTTGAAGCAGTGGGGCGCCTTTTCGGAACTGTTCCTATTTAAATATCCCGAAAGGTGAGCGAATATCTCCGTGGAACTTCTACAGCGGTTAACAAACAAACATCTCAAACCTTATCCAGCATGTGTCATATACAATGATTACATTTTTTCAGATATAATTTTAATGGACATTGAATTCCATCAAAACCAAACAATTTTTGAAGCAATCTTTCTAAGTTTAGTGTAAACCTATAATTTTCATTTTGTAATATGCCGTCCTGGTAATACATTTTAACAGTTAAATTCTTAACGTGCAGTGCAGAGAAAATACTCATAATTAGCTTTTTGTCCTTAGATTGACTAGTTTGCAAGATACTTGCAATTGTTTTTTTTCCCTTCAGATGTCCGAGGGAAAGCCTGGACGGTGATGATCAAATAATGCCTCTGTGAAGTTCATCGTGTGGTTTGCGTGAATGTTGCTGAATTTGACGGGTTCTCGCGGTTTATACGTCCGCGGCAAAACACCTCCCGCAGCCCCTTACGGAATTGGCGATACTTGAAGGCGTAGATGACCGGATTAACGCAGCAGTTTGCGGCTACCATCGCCACAGACAGCAGATAGTACCACTCGTCGTACTGCAGCGTCCAGCCGAGGTTGAACATGAGAAAGATCACCTGGTTCGGAGTCCAGCACACAAGGAACGTGACGAACACGATCCATAGCATCTTGAAAGTGTTGCGTCTGGCCCGGAGCAGGGATTCCACCATGCCTGCCGGTTGGGCGGTATCCGCTGCGGATGCTCCGGTAGCAGGACCACTGGCAGCCGCTGGTGCAGGTCCAACCCGAGCAGCTCCTCGCTTGAGCTCTACACCGATGCGAATGTACGCAAACAGCATCACTGCCACGGGCACCACATACTGAAGGATGGCCGTCAAGCTCCCTATGACTTTCGACCGATACTCAGCACTGGAAGCGCACGCCCCGTCTTTCACCTTGAAGATGGTGAGGTTGTAACACTTGATAACAGTGGCAAACACCCAACATCCCGCCATGACTGCACCGACTTTTAGCCGGGGATGGTTGGCGAAGGCTTTCTGATACTTGAACGGGTGAACGATGGCAAAATATCGCTCCATGGTCAGTGACAGCAAGTTGAATGTGGATATCACATACAGGAGAAAAAGTACAAAGTTGGAAAACCAGACGTGGCACACTATCCACCCTAGTGCATCGTTTGGCACGGGGTCCGGCAGCGGCGCTTCGCTTTGCAGAAGAATCATGGTTGCACCAAGTAGATCTACGACAGCCTGGTGACAGATGAAGGCGTTGGTGCGAGTCTGCATCGCCGAGACTTTGCCGATGACTATGCACACCAGACCGTTGCCTAAGATACCGACAATTCCCACGAAGGTCTTAAAGATACGGAGTGCTAATATCTCCTCCATGCTGCCTAATTGTACTTCTCACTATTCCTCAACACAGGTTGGGTATTATTTCTGTCTAGACAAATGCATCCAACCTCTTTCATGCACACGAAATAACTACGTAGTCACCTCGTGATATTAAATCTTGTTCCTTTCGATCACGTGACCATGGATGCTCAGTGTTGCATATGTAGTGCCAGTATTGGGTCGACAGTGCGGACTGGACAGCAGCCAATCAAGGATTTTTTCAAGGGGATCACTCGCTTTTTCAAGCGAAGGAGTGAGGAGCTGCGGTCAGATCGTACATGAACCAAAGCCCGTTGGGCATGGACCGGCACGTGCGATATTTTGGGGTTTTAAGGGAACTGAAAACTCAGTCTTTCAATCATTTTGTAAAATATTAACTGAAGGAACCGTACCGTACTTATCTTGTTAATAATACATTTTAGGCTTCTAAAATAAAATGCTAATACAAGCAGTGGCCTTGTTAATCACATTGTGTATAAAGCCGACAGCAAGTCTTGCGACTAATGTCAGCAGTGTGCGTTAAAGAGTATTTAAAGCTACAAATTAATAGAGGAAATTGAATTTATTTCAAATCAGACCTTTCCCAAGGGGAGACTAAAAGATGTGGTAAAACAAGTTTAATTTATTTATTTACTTATTTATTGGTTTGCTTTTTAATTTAAAGTTTCTAGTTCGCCACAGGATTTGAACCCCTGTATACGAATCTTTTACACATAGGCAAGCTAGTCCAGCCCTCTTCCCTTCTTTTGTCTTCATGTCATCTGAAGTATTTTTGTTGTGTACACAGTTCCGCATGTATACCGTAGATTATAAAGTACCGATACAATAGGCAAGCTTGTAGCATAGTACGTTACTGCTAAAGCCTCGCTTATAGACGGTGGGAAGTCGGGTCGGGCTGTTCGCGACCATCACTTTATCTTGAGAGGGCCTGGCCTGACAATCGCGCAAAGTCTATCTTTTTCTTGTAGATGTACATGTATTGGGGTCACTTTAAAGACTTCAACGGTATACCAGCACAAACAGAAAGGGAAGGGGCGCCGTAGCATTTTCGAAGAGGCGCTTTAAGTGGAATTGAACACTAACATATACAAGCAGGGCATACCTGTAAAAGTGAGAATTTTGGCGTCCCTCTTTTATTCGCAGCTCAGTTTCATGCAAATGGGTATACTGTTCTTTCCACGAATGTGTAACTAATCCTCACTGACTGGCATTCATGCACTAAGGACCGATCGTGAGGCAGCAGCGTGATACAAGTAAACGGCCATAACAACAAACCTTTGGTAACATTCAATATGTATTTATGATGCATGTACGTTTCACAAGATCTGATTTTGGGTAGCCGCGATCATGAGGGTCAGTCTGGTGTCATCCCAAGGTTTAAACAAAGTCAACAAGGGAACTCTGAGATTAAATCAATATTTTACAGACCGCAAATGCAACCTGCATCTGGGTCATAGTGATGATATTTGACTGCCGGCAGAAGGAATGCCATCACTGTCATTAGTGGCTGCGAGTAGTCCACTCAATTCCCACTGTACCGTTGCAGTGCGCCATGTTATGGTGAGAGGACTATTCATATCCCAAAGTATTGCCGTCATGTGGATGGTAACGACCTACAACCACACTCTAGAACCATGGCTACATCCAAATCGGTTGTCTAGAGCTATTGGTGTAGGTCTTCACTGTATTAAGAAAATACGCGGAGACGCGCCGACAATAGATGTAGCCATAAGTTCTGGAAGCCAGTTTTGGAGGCAACACAAAGACGCACACGCAGTGAGGGCCACAAGATGGAAACTAAATTAAATTTTACGAAAAGTAATGTGAGTCATACCTGAAATGAATCTGGTTTGAAATGACCTTAAGCTTATTCCAACTATACAACTAAATTAACTAGATGGCGTCCCACCAGCACCAGGCAAAAACACGAGACCCTCATATGATTTCATCAATTTTCGTAGCGAGCACATACTAGTAAATCCAGTCACGCGTGGACGTCAATCGAATGCTGAAATTGTAGTTCTTGTTCAGAACTAAGCCCATTTAGGAGCTTGCATTTGCCTGTTATGGTATTGTTTAAGTAGAGAGGTTGGTATTAAAACAAATATCATCATCAGGTATTTTTATGGAATTTGGGCTTCGATCACGATTTCCACTGGTTTTATCGGATTGAATTTGAGTAAACAGTATGGTTTTTTGAAACAGTGGCCATTGCAAAACCTGGACGTCATAAATCTTAATATAGGCCCTGTTGCTTCCCTGCCGTGTGCTTCAACTTCGTGTATTGGTTCAGGGTCCTAATGGCCCACTCTGTGCGCGCCCTTTAATAATTACATCTCATTAGAGTTATAATGCACGCGACTTTTCTCCTTTAAAACGGATTTTATTAACTTCAGATAAATTATGGAAAATCCACTTTTTTGTCTGTGTGTCTGATTGAAACTTTAACTAAATTGCATGTTTTTTTATATTAGAGTAGAAGGAAGTGATGGAGACATATGACACGTGTCACTTGCTGGAGGCTGCTTATTCAAATGTATGGGTGATGCGTACGTAGTGATAAGCAGTGTAACGCTGTTGATAGGAGTCGGCGTTTAGCCACGAGTGCGTGCCCAACCTATCTGGCTCACTGTCACTCCATGTTATGCCAGCGTTGTTACTTGACCGGACAGCGTTCGCCGTGTATAAATCATTTTATCGCTTAAATCTATAAAATGTAGTATGTCCAAGGACAGATCCAGAAACAAATTTTCAGCTGGATATTTTCAAGGGGGGGATGTAAAACATTTCGAAATCTTTTACTGATTTTGGAAGAGGGGAAATTAATTTAATCCCCCAAATCGGCTTTCTTTCATAATAAGAAAGAGAGAGAGAAAAAAGCATTTCAGGGGCCTCCCCGGGCGATAGCAGGTTTGTAAGGCTTGTGGATAAATCGTACAGCCAGAGTCGGAAGTTCAAATAAATAGTAAGCTTTTCGGTCCGGTGTTAAATTCGATTGATATTGAGTTATTGACTCAGCCTTGGTATTTTCAAACTCAATATTCCTCGCTCGCACAGCGATTCTGTTTGGTTTTGCGATAATGGAAGAATTAATCCGCTTTCATTAAACCCTGAAGATCGCGTGCTAAAAGGTTTGGGTTTTCAGTTTTCCGCTGTATGCGTAGCTTAAAAATATTAAGCTAAAGCAAACAAAATGGGACTTGAGCTCAAGAATGAGCGGTTCTGTTATTAAGTGTTTTTTATAGTAAAGACCAAATGCAGTAGCTTCATGGCACGATCACGAAATTTACTGGTTCTCAACTTTTCAACACTAATTATACCTGAAACAGTCGTCCTGGCTTACACATACGTCAGAAAAAGTGGCGAGCAAGCGAGAATATCCCAAAACATTGCACCATAAACCCTTTATACTTTCCTGTGATCACTCAACCGTTGCTCTTACATATTAAAATAGATTTTTTCTTGTTAGCCCTGACACTCAACCGAATAAATTTTCATTTTATCATCATCATCATCGCCATTCAAGCAACCGATAACCATGGTCGGGGGAAGGACGGAAGCTTGGACAGTGTGACAGTCAGGCTTGTGTCAAATGTCGTGCTTCTGCTGCGTCAAATTGAAAATTTTACTTAATTCCGACAGAAGCACGACGTTTGACCCAAGCGTCAGAGATCTCCACAGCCCCCTGTCCATTTCTAGCGTAGCAGGGTTAAAGTGTTATTTATAATTAACCGAACACCCAAAACAAAGCAGCAATGTCGAGTGAACTCGTCCTTAAACCGAGTTTTATTTAGCAGCGTCTAGAGTGTGTTTATTTTCAGGTCCCGTTGTCCAACATTAAGGGAAACAGTAAAAGTGACTTTGCTCTCAACGCTTTGCGTTGTCAGACCTTGAGAGGATGGAATTCTGGTAAACTTTCAGAAATTATTGTGGTGCCCTTTTAGGAGTAAAAGGGTAGATGCAATCAATTTTTTAAGTACAGACCTTCAAAATGTACCTTTGTGTCTCAGTAAACCTTATTTTAACTCTCGTTACACTGTGTTAAAGGGCATTTTGCCGTTTTGAAATAGGAGTGTAAAAGAATTTTCATGCATTGAAGAAGAGTACGAAGTTGCAGCAAAATTGTGTTTAAGAAAAGCTTATTGTAGCTACATTTTAAGCGTTCAAGCAGAGTAGGGACAGGGAAGACAAGTGACTCCGGGAAATCCTTGCCTCTCCCCTTGAAGTTTTAAAATGTGCATAACGTGTGAACTGCAGTTCATTTCGCTTCAGTGCCCCCCCCCGAACAAAATGTGTGCAGCAATGGCTGCCCCTTCAAAAATCTCACTCTGGTTGCTTCTGGAAGGTACTAACGTTAATGTTACAATATACAAGTACCATTTGTGACGGTTGAATTGATCTGGAAATGAAAGAGCATTGCATTGCGAGCCAGAAAGACAATATTAGGGTTCGGGATTTCCGGATGGTCATTTGGCAAAGCATTAGAGCGGTCAGTTGGCTTTTCTTCTGCCGGCGTGGAGTCCTTGAGTGAAAGAAGTGGACAATTTACCATACAGTAGGTTTCCTCGTTCCCACTCTTAATACTCAAGGGGCTGGCATGAAATCAAATCAATTCATAGAGATCAAATTTCAAACTTGTTTTTGGAACCACATCACATTTCATATAATTACATGACCGAACGTAGTACCAGCGTAGCTATACAACCTCGCCCCCCAAGGTCACGCCGACATGCTCATTGTTTTCCCAAGGCTTCAAAAACATTCACAAGCTTACTCGAGTGGGCCTCGAACCCACAACGACTTCATGCTGACTAGTGCAGATGTCTTGCCGCTCGATCACCGACCTTACGAGACCGGCTACCCCAGGCTCATGTGAGCAAAGGGTACTGCGCCAAACATTAATTGTGTAATTCCCATGTTTGTTGCGGTTGAACGAACCAAATGACATAGATTACCACCTAGTGCTGCCTCCCGCGTCAGTTTTTAAAGAGTTGAAAACTAAACTTTTATTTTCTGTATTTGTTTCGACCAACGACGCTGGAACTTATAAATTGAGACTTAGGGCGATTTGCGTGAAATTTGTGCCGGAATTTTAAAAGCCGGGAGGAGGGGAGGGTGGGACACCATATGAATCTTTATAGAGGTCGATGTTCATTATATTGATGTACATCTGTAAAGTATTCAAAATGGCATATTTATGGCTTGTTAACAGTTTTCCTTTTAAGTGATATGGAATGTTTTAGCCGTTAGAAGTCTAAAAAATTCCTCACAATGCACTTTAATTTTTTTGCTCTCCACAGAAAGTGTGTGGGGGAATGATTCAATAGCCCATCCCCTTACAAAAAGTGGGGTGATACCCCAACCCTCAGGATAACGCCAATGACCTGGGGGATCAGGACACTCAAAAGAGCACATTGTAACGCAGAAAGAGAGGGCGTCCTTCATTACTAAAGGGCGTCTTTGGCTTCGACCGAACTCTCTGTTCTATTTTAATTATGTAGTGACCTGTACTTTGTAGTTCTAATTTATCGCATGGAAAACTATTCATCTAATAAATATGCAGCCCGAAAACCACTCTACACTTTCCATGACATAAGCCTGAATATCCACCATAACAAACAGTCCTTTTGGAATCACGATTTATGTCCCAATTAAGGTTATACCCCTTAATTGACATTCAATTATAAATTAACTAATTGTAAACATTGTTTTGCTAGTGTTCCATGGGAAGTTCCAATGCGTTACCTTAGTTTGGGTTTGGAATGATCTGCATTTACACTTTTTATGAATGGCGGAGCAATATGTCCGGGATCCTCGCTATGAACAGTGCCTTATGGCTGTGGGCGTTGGTCGTTCGAGAACTTTCTCGGGTGCGGCCATTTCGCTGCTGATCGAGCAACGCCCAGGTAAGAAAGTTTTGCTCCAAAATTCTTCACTTTCTGTACTTTTTGTGGTTAAGTACCCTCACAGGGCTTATCATCATCATAACTGCTGATCATTATAGAGCATGTCAGTTGATCTTATACATAAGGATAGTGGGATTTTGATTCACTTTTTGAGTGGTTTTATGATCATATTGTTGGGGATTCTTCTGCGATAGATTGCTGTGTGGCATACGTTATACACATGTATATGTATACACACAAAGCACTTTACGTTACATTTACGTTGGACGTGGTGTGCGCTGTAAGCCTCGTGTGTGCAACACCGCGCTGTGTATGGAGCTTGGGGCTGCGTACGACTCGCATCGGTGGGTCGCGCGGCCATTGCTTTCATAGTGTGCTTACTTACAAGATGGGGTACGCTGTCTATATTTTATGCGGTGTGCATTCTATACAAGTATTCATACTGCAGTTCTACAATCCCTGTAGTTAAGAATATTATTTATCATGCCACTTTTGTGAATTATGTTTGCATTAGCTCAAGCTTTTGGGGAACTTGCCTGCCACAGGGTTCCTGCACCACTTTAGGCTACATCACTGGTAAGCCACAACACCAGGGTAATTATTTACCACAAAGTGTTGATACAATGTTTCAACTTGACATTTTTACAACATTGTGTACACTAGATGTATAAGTGTATTAAATGTGTTGTATTTTGTATACAATAAATATCTTTGGTTGTAACCACTTATGCAACAATTTGGCATACAGGGAAATGTTTACCGAAAGAAGCTGATGAGATGAAAGCCACAAATAATAATTAAATCAATCAATCAATTAAATCAACATCCGGTTTCCGACTGAATTCTTTGGGGGAATCAGTCAAGGGAGAGTGCCTCATCTTCTATCACTGGAGGATGGACCTACCATCCCACTACCAGGGGCGGCCTAGAATCCCACGTCCGGCCACAATTATAAAATTAAAATCTTTTACTTTAGCACTCACCTTCCAAGACTGTAAAAGTTAAGCACAGTGAAATCACGGATTCACCTTGAGCACGATAGAAATGGTCAAAAACGCAAGTAGAGCCCACCATCAGCACACCACAAAATCGGAAGCCTCTGCATTAAGCCGTGATTCCAGTGCAACAACGGCACATTTTTGTGTGGAAACAAAAGGTATTTCAGATAGCCCTCGTGTTTCGCTTTCAAAATAAACACGCAGATGAGTTACTTACAGTGGGCAAAAGTTTGCCAGGTGTTTGTTACCAACAAACACACCAAACAACGTTGGAAATACATGTAGTGTGGAATTTGGACTTGCCTTAACGACAGCCTTAATTCCAGTAGCATACGCGCATTAATTATTCTGTCCAGTAATCAGGCGCGCTACTGCCACTGAGTCCCTCCTTCGTGGAGTCGAATGTTCATGTTGCACCAGTGTTGGACGTGATGTGACAGCAACATCAAGCACGACGGCATAGACAGACATATAACGTATGGAGTTAAAGAGCGACCCATCCATCGTCTTGGAATTATGAGACAAACTTAGCACGGAATAATCCTCGGTATTCCCGTGACGCCCACAGACTTGCACAATTTCTTAACACATTTGTATCGTTTCTCGGGATGACTTTAAAAGGTTAGATGTGCATTCATTATAATCCTTTATGATCATTAGAACCATTGTTTGAGTGTAAGTTTAAAACAAAAATAATAGTTCTCTATAAATTAATATTTAAGAAGTCAAAAGTACAGACGGTTCTTCCACTTTCCTGTTCACGCAGATTCTGTAATTGCATCCCTTCCATTCGTTTCGACCAATCGTTAATGCCTCTAACCTTAGTTGGTTAATTAAGGCAGTCAACTTCCAAATTACGTTGCAATGCCTTGCGCCCTCAACATTTCGTGAAATGCTTGATATCATACCAACACACTGAATAGGAAATAAGAAAGCAAAGGCCGAGAACAACCTATCCCAAGCGCTGTTTAAATTCTAGTTAACACTATTAAATTGGGCCTAAGCTATAGACCCATGCAGACCATGCTACATCATCGACACTCATCCTGAACACGGTGAAGTACATACATTTCTATGGAAACGTATGCAAATGTCTTTGAACGCAATTAACTGCACTCGCCCGATAGCGGGTTAGGTATAATGTAGGCGATTTATTCAAGGTCGGCTTCTAAGTGAAATAGAATCCTGCTTAATGTAAAAATGCAGAGGTGAATGCGAAGTTTGTTCATCAGTCCCTGGCGTCATTAAAAACAAATTTACATAATTGACAGTGGCGTATCCAGTTTTTCGGTCGGGGGGGGGGGGCAAATCAAGAGCAAATGCATTTTCATTTAACATATGATAATGGGGAGACAAATTATAGCGTAATTATTTCAAAAGAATTACACCGATTAATGTCTTTCGTACTCAACTATGAAGTATCTCAGTCGAAAAAAAATCACAAAAACATCAAAAACAAATAAATTTGAAAAAACAAATCCATGGGGAGGGGGAGAAGTTCCCCCTGCCCCCCCGCCCCCGATAGGCACGCCACTGATGATTCATAACGGGAATTTGTAGCCGAAAACGGATACCTGACTGCTAATTAATTAATGCTCAATTTTTTAAAGTCCTGTCATTCAATTCTTGAATTTCCCGGTAATATTTTTGAAAGTGCACCTCTCTTGACATAGCATTTGAAGATGCTTCTCTTTGTGAGCTGGTTATGCCTACGTGACGACGAGTCACATGATTTTTGGTACTACCAGGCATTGATCTTTCTGTATGTGCTACACCACAAGCACAGATTTTGCCGGCAGATTATTTGGCAAACATTAATTTTGACTGGCCGTAACAAAACAAAAAACAAAAACAGGGCAATATGCCAGGCCAAAGCAAAAAAAGGAAAAACAAACGAATCTAGGGAATTCACGGCAAATGCATTAATGTTCATACCAGCTTTTAAGGTCATGCGTTGTGCCACATTGAAAAATGGTGTGGAGAATCCTTGTTCAGAAAAAAACAGAGGAGAAATACGGTATCGTAATGTAAGGTCACAGGCAACGCTAAGTGGCAGCGTCCCTTGGGATCGAAGGGACCGTGCGGTCACATCCAGGAAGAGAGCGTGAGTGTCCTTGCATCCATGCATGAATGAAATAAAGAAGACAAGCACACCACGACTGGCTATCCCCAATCTTTAATTGTTGTCCTTAGATAAAACTGAAATCCCCGTAAAATAATTGCACATGACACTAAATAAATACGTTGGTAATTTACATAATAATAGTAACAGGGGCTCGCCAACCCCAAAACGTACACAAAGACTTGTTACGTTCGATACACTTGGCATAAAAAGGAGTACTAAAGTTACACTTCCAATACGTTGGGCATAAAATGGAATTGTACTCTCACAAAAACCATACAAATATATAACGAATACGACGAAACTCAGAAGAGTTATCTCCCAACTACAATTCACCTTGTGACAGAGTGCTGGCATCGATTTTCAAAATAGCGAGAGGCTTAACCGCTGTTTTTGAATTGATTGTCTTTGGGTAGCAATATCTGAAAACGTCATTGGGTTAACCTATCAAAAACCGAAGATAAAATAAAAGATGAGGAAATGGGCTTTAATAAGATGTGCAACCTCAACAACAGACAAAAATATGTATTTTAATTCCTGACTCTTTGAAATAAGGTTATTTATTCTTCCTTTCGTGGGTACTATGTATGGATTACTCGGGGTATACACGGAAGTCCAAACGAACGTGCCCATTACTGTTCTTCAAAACAAAATGTTTTTTACCCAAACTTTAGTTCCCTTCCAAGTTTTTGCACAGACTATGCATGCTACAAGACAGACATCGGTGAAAGTATCCGAGAGCACCATACGCTGAACGGCATGACCTTGGAGAGCCGTTTAATCGAACAGTCGATGCGGTGTCATTTATATCAACTATATGCTGGGGGGAGCATTCGTGCTGTTGTTCATTCGTCAAGTTCTTGATTTGGTTATTTGTTGGTGTCCCCGATTCACATACCTACTCACAACTAGCCTTTTGTCCTTAGATTGACTAGCCTGCAAAATGCATTGTTTTCAGATTTCCGAGGGAAACGATGTAACGATTAAAGAATGCTTTTGTGAAGTTCATCGTGTTGTTTGCGTGAATGTTGCTGAATTTAACGGGTTCTCGCGGTTTATACGTGCGCGGAAAAACACCTCCCGCAGCCCTTACGGAATTGGCGATATTTGAAGGCGTAGATGACCGGATTAACGCAGCAGTTTGCGGCTACCATCGCCACAGACAGCAGGTAGTACCACTCGTCGTACTGCAGCGTCCAGCCGAGGTTGAACATGAGAAAGATCACCTTGTTCGGAGTCCAGCACACTAGGAACATGACGAACACGATCCATAGCATCTTGAAAGTGTTGCGTCTGGCCCGGAGCAGGGATTCCACCATGCCTGCCGGTTGGGCGGTATCCGCTGCGGATGCTCCGGTAGCAGGACCACTGGCAGCCGCTGGTGCAGGTCCAACGGGCTGCCACTGGCACCACACACTGAAGGATGGCTATCAAACTCCCTATGACGTTCGACCGATACTCGGCACTTGAAACACCCGCGTCGTCTTCCATCTCGAAGGTGGTTAGGATATAACACTTGATAACCGCGGCGAACACCCAACATCCCGCCATGACTGCACCGACTTTCAGCCGGGGATGGTTGGCGAAGGCTGTCTGGTACTTGAACGGGTGAACGATGGCAAAATATCGCTCCATGGTCAGTGACAGCAAGTTGAATGTGTATATTACATACAGAAGAAAAAGTACAAAGTTGGAAAACCAGACTTGGCATACTATCCACCTTAGTGCGTCATTTGGCACAGGGTCCGGCAGCGGCGCTTCGCTTTTTCAGGAGAATCATGGTTGCACCGAGTAGATCTACGACAGCCTGGTGAAAGATGAAGGCGGTGGTGCGAGTCTGCATCTCTGAAACCTTACCGATGACTCCGCACACCAGACCGTTGCCTAAGATGCCGACAATTCCCACGAAGGTCTTAAAGATACGGAGTGCTAATGTCTCCTCCGTGCTGCTTAATGCCTATTTTGCCTAATGCCTTCGCACTATTTCCCCAACAAGAAGTATGGATCCTTGCACAGCCAAATGCATCCAACCTCTTTTATGGACATTACAATAACTAGTCACTTTGTGCCATTAAGTCTTGTTCCTGTTGATCACGTGACCACAGATGCTTACTCTTGCATGTGCAGTGACATTGCTTCGCCGGCGCGAACAGAACATTAGCGGATCTAGTAGTTTTCAAGGGGAGACTTTTGTCAAGATGTGTTCGGGTTTTTCATGGAAGGAATGAGGAGTTGCGATCACCTCGTTGGTAACGGACCGGAACGTGCTATATTTGAAGGGGTTTCAGGAACTGAAGATTCAAGTCTCGTGTTTGCTGTAAACGTTAGAACCGAAGGAACATTTTCCCCACTGACTGTACTGATCTTGTTAATAATAGGTTTTTAGGGCTTCTCAATTAGAATGGTAATACAAGCCGTAGGTTTGTGAGTCACATTGTGTGTCAAGCATAGCTTGAAACCTATGTCGACGAGACGCGCTCAGGGGGCTACAATTACAAGAGAAAATCGAATTTATTTCAAGTCAGAACTTTTTTTCGAAAGGGAAAAAACTGAAAACAAATTTAAAGAAAAATAAACACTAAACCCAAAAATATGAATACATAATTCACCACATATTTTAAAGTTTACCACAGGATTTAAACTCCTGGGTGCGAATCTTTTTACACACACGGGCAAGTTAGGCCAGCCCTTTTTTCCTTCTTTTGTCTTTATGACATTGAATAATGCCGCCTGTCTGCTATGTATACCTTGCGTAGATTATAATGTATAGCAGGCAAGCTTGTAGCAAAGCATTTTACTGCCTGAATGATATTCCTGCTCCAAGGACCAATCTTGATGTAGTTGTGTGACACGAATAAAAGCCATAACAAACCTCTGGAAACATTCCATATGTATTTATGATACTTGCTTTATATACGCATGCTACGTTTCATAAGGTCTGTTTTGGGGTAGCTATGATCATGAGGATTAGCCTTGTCCTGGGTTTTAATAAGTTACATCGATCAGTTACAGACGTGAGCAATAACATAATTGTTGTTAACTGGGCAATCTGATATTTCTGAGATATTGGGCTCCTGGCAGAAGAAATCCCATCATATTAACGACAGGCTCGATTCCCAATGTGCTATACAATAGTGGTGCGCCATGTTATAGTGAGAGGGTTTTTGTCTCAAGAAGCATCGCTATCATGTGGATAACGATCTACAACCACACTATGAAACCAAGGCAGCTTCCGAGTCTGTTGTCTAGAGCAAGGTCTAGGGCTTTGCTCTGTTAAACAATTCGCGGAGACGCGCTGGACGTAGAGATATCTGTATTTCTAACGTACAAATTCTCTCTACACGTGTTCGAGTTCTATCACTGTTTTAGAATATAAAAAAAACAATAATATCTGGTCTTTGTGTCGTTGAAAACAATGTAGGCGATTTTTGGTAGCTTTTTGTCCGGATTTTTCTTTTTGTAGGTTTTTCTTGTCTTGTGTTTGTCTTTAATAAGACTGCAATGAATTGTGTTTTGGAAAGAAAGAAAGCGTCTTTTTGCCTGAAGTTGTTGTTAATGTTTTCATATTTAGTTTATCCATTAGTAATTTACATTTACAGGATTGTCATTTGGCAAAGCATTTGAGCAGTCAGTTGGCTTTTCTTATTCGTGCAGTCCTTGAGTGAACAAGAGAGGTCACTTTGCCACAGAGCAGGTTCGCTTGTTCCCACTCTTGTTATTCAGGGATTAAGGGCAAATGCATGACATAGTTTTTGTGTCGAGCACTCACTGGGTAGAGTTCATATGAACAATACCAAGTGTCAACAAAGTTGCGTGCAAATAAGATATGCACATTCTACAATTGTTTCTGCCGTGTAGGGGCCCACGGTGTTTTGTACGCCGTATTACCACACACGCAGAATATTTCGTGCTTTTCTTCGTGCAGATACGGAAATCGAATTCAAATCTTGGTTTTTGGAACCGCACGAGAGTGCTTCAGTGTCTCCTATAGCACATTTCATACACATCATGGCCTGACGCAGTACAAGTGTGGTTACACAACCTTGCACCCAGGGTCACGCCGATACAACGTGGTGGAATCGAAACTTTCTACCATTGGAGAAATCAACGTAACGTACCCCCTGGGGCACATCGCTCATGAGTAATGCACCAAAGCGAGCACTGATTATCTTCTTGCAATCCGGCGCATGCGTGTTTGTACTATATCACGATCTATTGTCTACCAACAACCAATAGTTATCTGTTGCGGTGGTATCCGGTTCGTAAGTTACTTCGTCATTCACATGAGCGCGAAACGATTTAGCAGGCTCCCACTGAACAATCACTGAAGTTGTTCATTAAGTTCCAGTTCCATGGTTCCATGTGAACAGCAATCAATGCACGTAACTCCATGTGCAGTGCATTTGCAGTGGACGTGGTCTAACTGAAGTGACGTCACACTTACGAACTGGATTTCAATGAATATTCATGTAGTGATGACGTCCTCGGTGCGCACTGGCATTTGGTTAGACCCTTTTTCAGGGGTGGATCCAGGGGGCGTGGATATCGCACTCCCCCCTTTTTCACCCAGGAAACTGAATGAATAAATAAATTAATTAATTCCAAACAGAAGAAGAATAGAGATGGAGAAGAAATAAGAGGAGTCATGCTGCCTGAAATTGCACCACAGAGCGGCCTAGAATAAAAAAAATGCCCAGGATCCTATGCTGTAAGGGCTTCGCGCTACGCTCTCACGGGCATCTTACCATTGCTGCCTTTGTTAACACCCACCCCCTTTGGAAAATCCGGGATCACCCCCCCCCCCTTGGGAAAATCTTGGATCCACCCCTGATTGTCGTTGTTGTGGAATTTTAAACAGTGAATGTCTACAGTTTGTGTTTCTTCCTTTGTTTCAACACGCAAGCGTTATTCCGCACAGAACTAGATTTTCGAGTCTTCTTTCATGTACACGTACAATAATCACACAGACAGAAATTAATATACTTCAAAGTTCAAGCATAAACTTGCGACTACCTCTCAACACCGTGCAATACGCGTACTTCTCGTGAGCTCAACAAAGTGGGATCCTTCAGCGTGGTGTGTTGAGTACTGTAGCGTGTCCCGCTGCACAGGGTTCAACGCTGTAAGAACGACACGCTGGCGCAACTCACTGTTCTGGTCACAAAAATCTCTGCTTTATTCTGTCGCAATCTGACAGCACCACAATGTCCTCTTCCGACAATCCTTTTTTTGACAACATGGCGCCTCACGGCAGGGACTGCGCAGGCGCGAGGCGGGAAAACCGTGGGCCGTTCGCAACCAGCGCGGGCAGCCAGCCAACTCCATGCGGGTCCGAGCTGGCGCCCCCACCGGCCGGACCCGCCGGCGCTACAGTAGACTGTCATGTATCTGATCAGTGTGTGCGTTTGGAGGCAAATGTTGTTGTCCACCAAGGATCCTTTCCTTGTACCTTAGGACGCCCATGAGGCCAACACTTTTTTTTTCAATAAAGGAAAGGTGTGTAAAGCCTGGCAACAAAATTGATGATTTCACCTCCACATTACGAAAACGGGAACGCATAGGGCCGGTATAGTTGAACATTTGAAAAGGAAAACGTGTCACCTCCCAGTGACTGATTGGCTTAAGAGTATCAGTTACAGGGTGCTTCAAAATTGACACCTGTCCCAAACTTTGCGGAAAAGTGACGAAAAATATTCATTGAGATATGGTTGACTGAATTTAACAGCATTCGTTGGTTCCTGATACTCCATGCTCATTGAAAGGAGTCATACTGGACGTGTACATAATGGCCCACAGGGGTCAGTATTGATCGGACGATCAAATCAATAGGATGAGAATATTGCATCGTGTAATAAGGCCACAAGATGCATTCTGGAAATGGGCTCCGTTCCTGAACAAGAGAGAGTAAAGGTTTACCAGGCAGCGATTTCCCCTGGGACACCACACTACCAACAGGAAGTACGTACACACGAGCCGTCTTTCCATAAATCGTCACGTAGTATAGGTTTTGCCATTTGCGAGAATTATGAACAATTTTGATGAAGGCAAGTTTGGTACAGAGTGAAGCTAATATACAGCAAATAGATCTAGAGAATAGGCATCGATGGTTGTAACAGCCATTTTAAAGAAAAAGTGCTTGGTCAGTAACTGTTTGATTACATTTTCTCTTGCAATTTTCTATAGAAAGACATGTTTCCCGCCCTTTTGTAAATGGGATATGCATGCAGAACGTATTAAACAAAGCAGGGTTACCAACTTCAATAGTTTTAACACTGCATGCAAACATCACTAACACTGCACTGCACGGTCATCCTTGAAATAGTTTGTTACTTGCTGACAACCACACTCGGACGTACGACAGAGAAAAGACAAACTAACGGAAAATAATATAGACATTACATGACGAGGGAGGGAACAAACTTAGAATATCGGTACATTGGAGAATTGGCAATGGACCTATGCATCAGGCAGGTGTTAACTTATGAACAAGTAACAATCAGTTATTTTAGATAAATAGATCGAGCAAAAAGAACTGAGGACAAACTATTACATCCAGAAATTAATATCTACAAGGGAAATATATGACATGAAAACCCAATATTCGGGCGGATATAATGAAATTAATGTGAGCTCACGGAACTAAAAATGAGGTTAGGTCGGGCGCTCAGTCAGGCATGGGGAGGCAGGGCAGGGCCGTCATGGTCTATAACTGCTCGGCTAGCGCCACAGGACGGTGAAGACTTAAGAGACCGGTGATAATCAGCGTCGGGCTCTGGGTACTGGAGGTGAGCTGCAAGCCATTGCGGTAGTAGCCTCGACGCTCCACAGTCCAGACGATCTCGGCGGAGATGGCCACACCAAGTCTTGCCAGCTTGGCTTGGTAGAAGTCTTGGCCTCTGCTGGAAGATCTGCCTCACTCGATGGTGGTACGCACTGACTGAGAGCCCGGCAAGGTACAGCGCGGAGCATAAATACCTGCTCCCGTCACACCACCACACTCGCTATTCAAACAAAGTAAAATACTTTGTGTGTCAAACATAAGAAAGAGGAAGGGCAGCTATGTAGTCAAAGGAAGGGCTACAAGGCTGCAAGCCAGCCGTAACAAATTGTTTTGCAATACCCGCTTCTACATCAGATTCGAACCAGTTAGACGACACCGGCAAGCTCGGTGGTCGAGTGATTAAGACGTCTGCACTACTAAGCAGGAGGTCGTGGGTTCGCGTACACTTGTGTTTTTTTTTCACAAGCCTTCGGGGTGTATACAGTGTTCAAATACACGTCGGGCAGGGCAAAAGTCCAAAATTTACTGCATGCAATAGATTTGCAAAACCTGTAGGTAATATAAAGATGCACTAGTTTGAATTTCGTTAAACATAACAATTTGAGTTCTGGGTTCCCAATAATGCAGGCACAGTTTCGGTTACACCGTTGTAAAGTTGTGTTAAAAGTGTGTAATAAACACTTTAAACTGTTAACACTGTTCAAAGAGTGAAGTTTCAATTTCAGCGGGGTCGCTTTGCCATCTGTCCCCTACATGATAGTGAAGGTTTTTACAACTGTTGATAAGCATTTTTAAAAATAGATTTTAAGTGAGAAATTGAATGAAAATACATTATTCGGGTCGTTTTGAATCCAAGTAGATGAAAAGAGATGGGACGAATAACACTTTTTCACACAGCAAAAGAAACCTTGTCTCATAGAAGCTCCGGCACAGCGCTGGTTATAATATTGACGGCCGCTACAGTCGTTAAGGGCCACATCAACGATGCTTATCAGAATTGTTTATTTGTCTATCTCTGCCGTGTGCCAAGTTTTGCATTTTTATCACAACATGCACGATAGGCTTACTAATGCACGTCTTGTTGCATTGATCTCCATACAGAGTTTTGCAATTTCTTTCCTAATATTTGGTTGAGAGTATTTTGAAAGCATTTCGAGGCCACCCCTGCCAACGACAGCTTCTAGCGCCAAAATGACCAAGTACTCAAGGTGTAAACATGAGCTTAAAAGCGCGATGTTTGTGGATTGAGTTTCTTTTATCTCGTATTTTTTCAAGATCAAGGATTTAACGTTTGCTCCAAGATAAAAGATTTAACCTTTTAGGGGGTTTTCTAAGCCTATTAATATATTGTCTCAGTTCGAGCATACACGTGTTGTTTACACAAGGCAGTTCTGGCTAAATATTTGCAGTGCTTTTCAACGTATACGTTTCAATATTGCTCAGTTTCCAAATTCGGCACGCCCGCGCCTCTGCTGCTCACCAAAGGCGCATTTTTAATATTAAAAAAATCAAATTTAACGGGTTGCAAGCCTCTTTGTAGGTAAAGAGTTTGTGTGAACAAGCGTTTACTATGGAATCGTTTTATTTGAGTCTTTAGGTTCCGTGATCGGCACCAATTCTACCTACCCAAGGTTAAATGTTGTGGATGCTTGTGCTGTCATATAACAGAAGCGTTGACGTTAAACAGAGACGATTTGCGTGGTGATTCTGTTCGTAACCGATTTTTGTATCAATTTTCCTTTGGCAAATTTAGCATATTGTCGCCTTCTTTTATCGGCAACTAAGACTAATGTCTGTAATAGAAAATTTACGCCGGGTTCGAGTTTAAAATGAATTTGAGCTAGAGTTGTAACCCAGGATCGATGACGGTGCTCCTGATCTCAGCCGTTGGTAGCGCTTAAGTCCATAAAGGTTTTGGGGGTGAAAGACATAGACATAGTCTTTCTCTTGATCATTGAGGCACTCATGAAACGACTTCACGCATCCCTTCAATTTGCCAATCAAATTTGTTTGAACCCTCACCCAACTCATCACCAGATTTTGGCGCGTCTGAATAATCTGTACTTTATGTGTGTTTCTCTTATGAAGACAGGTCTGTGGATGCGTGTTCCTCCAATTAGACTGGAAAAAATCAGTATAATTAAAGCTTAAAACCACGCCTCTAACGCGAATTGACTTTAAAAAAAAAAGTTATCTGACTCCTTCGGTGCAGCGTGTGCTCGTTCTCGACAAGGTGAACTAACAAGTAAAAGCAAGCTATTTATACATGTATATTGACTCAAACGGAAATAGTAGAGAATAGTTCAGTGAACCGGTTCACTGCAAATGACGATTATAACAGGCGCAAGGGACGGCCGCCGAGATTTGACTCAAAGGGGTAATATAGCTTTCAGGAGACATTGGGGTGAGATTGAGGGCGTGTACGTCTCTGCAATAGGAGTCCAGGATCGGACCTCGTTTCCCTCTTCCGAAAATGTGCCCCCTCATGTATTCTCACGCAAAGCCCTAAGCATTTCATTTTGTACCTCTGGCCTTTTTTTTACAATAAAAGTTGTCACTGGACAAAGGGGGAGGAGAGGGGAGATGGTCCAAACTCAGCCCTCTCCGTTGCTCTCAGGCCAGGTCATGTGACTGTTATCAAAATCAATGAGATTGCCTTAAATATCGGTAACCACAGAGCCACAAAACATTTATCAATCTTAAGGGCCTGGATTGTGCCGTTTAAGGCTATGTAACGCGTTCACTATGAAATGATAATTATTTGAAAGATCATTTAAAAGTAGAATGTAATTGCTTACAAAACAATAACAATTTGGAGGGTTAAAACATGTTGACTCCAAAAATTGCGTGGTAGGAGTGTTTGTCGTCATGCTTTATATATAGTTATTCCTCAAAAGACGTGCACAAAAACTTGTATTACGTGCTCGCCACTTCAAAGTTCGTTTGAACTGAACAATTGGGCTAAATGTTAACCCACCTTCCTAGTACGTTAAAGTGGAGAAATTGATAATTTCCGTCTAAACTACGGCTTGAGCGCCTGCGCAGGCTGGTGCTGTTGTAACCAAAATTTCATTGAAGATATCGTTGGCAATTTTGGTTGTCCGTCCATTATTTTTCTCCATCGTGTTATCTTATCAACGACTGAGATAAGACGGCGGCGGTGAAACGAATACTACCAACATTTTTCCCCACCCCTCCCCAAGAAATGAATCCCCACTATATTTCATTATCCAGGTGTTTATAGCACACGCCTCGACCGTAACGTTTCTGTTTAGTTTTTATCTCTTTCCTAAATGGACTCAGAAAAGCGAGTAAAAACGGAGGAAATCCAAATGCTTCGTAACATTGGTCTACAAGTTGAAATATGTTAATTCTTTACCTTCCTGAAAAATGCAAACGTGGGCCAGCGTTAAGAAAAAAGGAATATCTAGTCAGTATAATGCGGATCACTGATAAGAGATAAACCAAACTTGTGCACTGACTCTTGATTTAATAAAGAATAAAATTAAGCAAACAGGTTTGGAAAGGTCAGAAGAATTTTTTTGATTTTTTTCTAATTGAAACGTCTATTCATAGCGTCTTGCTTAATACGTAAGATATCTCTAAACCCTTAGAATCTAAAGTGAGATTTTGAAATAAGTCATTACTGTTTGAACTCACATTCATAAATACCTCAGACAGTTTCCCTATTTAACAACGTGCAACTTCACAGTGTATTAACATTAATACCTGCTTAGAACTGATACATGTAAAGCCTGCTGCGTAAATCACGCGCTGGCACCTGGAAACGAGACAGTTTAATCGATAATTATTGGTCAAGAGTCTGTGTGCACGCAGCTTGCCACACGTGCGCCAAGTCCATATAAGGAGATTCTTTTGGACAACTTGCACAAGGAATATACCATACAGTGGACGGGGATGTTCGGGAAAATGAAAGTAAAATTCTATAACAAAATCATAAGAAATCCATCATACATTGAGTTCTTTTGACTAGCTCACTTAAAAAAGGAATGTGCTTGGCCGGTCTTAAATTTACGCTTACGACCGGCTCACGAGGCCAAACGCTAATAATGCCCCCACCTGCAGCTCGGGCATTAGTCGCGTCCATTCTCCTGAACAGGTCTTAAACCTGGTTTCCGTATCGACGTAAGAAACGCAGAGAGCTACGCAATCAAGACGCAGACGAAATAGAAACTTGTGTAAGAAGGATGCAACCGCCAATTAATTTTTGTTAGTATTTGAAAGCATGCTTAATTAAACAGAGTTATATCTTCTCAGTAATTGGTCACATTACTACAATAATCAAATTGATGAGATGTACCATTCATACACAGCACTACACATACACGTTAATGTAAATAATGTATTTTTCTCATTAAAAACAATGCCCTTAGGCATATAGACAACTCTGATCTAAGTTTGAGAGCAATTAAGAGCTCCCCTCTCGTCCACACCAGAAAGTGTACCTGAAATTCCAAAAAAATCTCAAAAATAGATCTCGGTGACCACGCCGGGCATGTTTGTCGTAAAGTGCATAAACACTCAAACTGATCGTAATTCATATTAAATTGATGTAAAGTGCGAGGCAGTGCGCTCTGTACTCCATAAAGTGGATAGGGTGGGGCTGCACCCCAGTTTTGAAAAGCAAACACAGGGGCTAAGTTTGTACACTGGACTGTCATTATAGGCCTAATAGTTTCGAGGAAGGCCGATGTTGAAGCCTAAGCCAAAGTAGTACATGTATCACTGCGACACGTGTTTCCGCAGAGCATTTGCCGAAGACCGTTGCGAAAGTGGCGGTATTTGGCCACGTAGATGAACGGATTAACGCAACAATTTGCGGCGACCATGGCCACCGACAGCAGGTAATACCACTCCTTGAAATTAAGGTCCAACAGACCCAGATTGGAGCTGAGGAAGATCACCTGATTGGGTGTCCAGCAAACCAGAAATGTGATGAAAACTGTCAAGAGCATCTTGAAGATGTTCCGTCTAGCCTTGAGAAGGGACTCCCTCATTCCCATATCCGGGGGAACCGGCTCCGCGGTGGAAGCAGCTTCTGTTGCGGGCGCTGCAGTTCCAGGCGGCGGCGGGCCCACACGAGCAGCGCCCCGCTTCAGTTCCACGCTGATGCGGATGTAGGCAAAGAACGTCACACCGACGGGGAGGATGTACTGCAGGAATGCGGTCAGGATCCCCACCGCTTTCGATCTTGACAGTGAGCGGCAGCTCCCCTCTCGGATCTCGAAAATGGTCATCAGGTATGGCTTGATGGCGGCCCCGACGAGCCAGCATAATTATAATTATTGATAATTATATGAAAGATCATTTAAAAGTAGAATGTAATTGCAATTACAAAACAATAACAATTTGGAGGGTTAAAACATGTTGACTCCAAAAATTGCGTGGTAGGAGCGTTTGTCGCCATGCTTTATATATATAGTTATATATTCCCCCAAAGACGTGCACAGAAACTTGTATTACGTGCTCGCCACTTCAAAGTTCGTTTGAACTGAACGATCGGGCTAAATGTTAACCCACCTTCCTAGTACGTTAAAGTGGAGAAATTGATAATTTCCGTCTAAACTACGGCTTGAGCGCCTGCACAGGCTGGTGCTGTTATAACCAAAAGTTCATTGAAGATACCGATAACATCGTTGGCAATTTTGGTTGTTCGTCCATTATTTTTCTCCATCGTGTTACCTTATCAACGACTGAGATAAGACGGCGGCGGTGAAACGAATACTACCAACATGATAATCTTTTTTCCCCACCCCTCCCCAAGAAATGAATCCCCACGGAATGGCATCCCTTTTATTTAACTTTTCTTCCTTTCATTATCCAGGTGTTTATAGCACACGCCTCGACCGTAACGTTTCTGTTTAGTTTTTATCTCTTTCCTAAATGGACTCGGAAAAGCGAGTAAAAACGGAGGAAATCCAAATGCTTCGTAACATTGGTCTACAAGTTGAATTATGTTAATTCTTTACCTTCCTGAAAAATGCAAACGTGGGCCAGCGTTAAGAAAAAAGGAATATCTAGTCAGTATAATGCGGATCACTGATAAGAGATAAACCAAACTTGTGCACTGACTCTTGATTTAATAAAGAATAAAATTAAGCCAAACAGGTTTGGAAAGGTCAGAAGAATTTTTTTGATTTTTTTCTAATTGAAACGTCTATTCATAGCGTCTTGCTTAATTCGTATAATATCTCTTAACCCTTAGAATCTAAAGTGAGATTTTGAAATAAGTTATTACTGTTTGAACTCACATTCATAAATACCTTAGACAGTTTCCCTATTTAACAACGTGCAACTTCACAGTGTATTAACATTAATACCTGCTTAGAACTGATACATGTAAAGCCTGCTGCGTAAATCACGCGCTGGCACCTGGAAACGAGACAGTTTAATCGATAATTATTGGTCAAGAGTCTGTGTGCACGCAGCTTGCCACACGTGCGCCAAGTCCATATAAGGAGATTCTTTTGGACAACTTGCACAAGGAATATACCATGCAGTGGACGGGGATGTTCGGGAAAATGAAAGTAAAATTCTGTAACAAAATCATAAGAAATCGATCATACATTGAGTTCTTTAGACTAGCTCACTTAAAAAAGGAATGTGCTTGGCCAGTCTTAAATCTACGCTTACGACCGGCTCAAGAGACCAAACGCTAATAATGCCCCCACCTGCAGCTCGGGCGTTAGTCGCGTCCATTCTCCTGAACAGGTCTTAAACCTGGTTTCCGTATCGACGTAAGAAACGCAGAGAGCTACGCAATCAAGACGCAGACATAATGGAAACTCGTGTAAGAAGGATGCAACCGCCAATTAATTTTTGTTAGTATTTGAAAGCATGCTTAATTAAACAGAGTTATATCTTCTCAGTAACTGGTCACATTACTACAATAATCAAATTGATGAGATGTACCATTCATACACAGCACTACACATACACGTTAATGTAAATAATGTATTTTTCTCATTAAAAACAATGCCCTTAGGCCTATAGACAACTCTGATCTAAGTTTGAGAGCAATTACGAGCTCCCCTCTCGTCCACACCAGAAAGTGTACCTGAAATTCCGAAGAAATCTAAAAAATAGATCTCGGTGACTACGCCGGGCATGTTTGTCGTAAAGTGCATAAACAGTCAAACTGATCGTAATTCATATTAAATTGATGTAAAGTGCGAGGCAGTGCACTCTGTACTCCATAAAGTGGATAGGGTGGGGCTGCACCCCAGTTTTGAAAAGCAAACACAGGGGCTAAGTTTGTACACTGGACTGTCATTATAGGCCTAATAGTTTCGAGGAAGGCCGATGTTGAAGCCTAAGCCAAAGTAGTACATGTATCACTGCGACACGTGTTTCCGCAGAGCATCTGCCGAAGACCGTTGCGAAAGTGGCGGTATTTGGCCACGTAGATGAACGGATTAACGCAACAATTTGCGGCGACCATGGCCACCGACAGCAGGTAATACCACTCCTTGAAATTAAGGTCCAACAGACCCAGATTGTAGCTGAGGAAGATCACCTGATTGGGTGTCCAGCAGACCAGAAACGTGATGAAAACTGTCAAGAGCGTCTTGAAGATGTTCCGTCTAGCCTTGAGAAGGGACTCCCTTATTCCCGTATCCGGGGGAACCGGCTCCGCGGTGGAAGCAGCTTCTGTTGCGGGCGCTGCAGCTCCAGGCGGCGGCGGGCCCACACGAGCAGCGCCCCGCTTCAGTTCCACGCTGATGCGGATGTAGGCAAAGAACATCACACCGACGGGGAGGATGTACTGCAGGAATGCGGTCAGGATCCCCACCGCTTTCGATCCTGACAGTGAGCGGCAGCTCCCCTCTCGGATCTCGAAAATGGTCATCAGGTATGGCTTGATGGCGGCCCCGACGAGCCAGCAGGTAACGATAACGGCACCGACTTTCACGCGGGGATACCTGACGAATGCGGCCTGGTACCTGAACGGGTGGACAATGGCAAAGTATCGCTCCATTGTCACCGCCAGCAGGTTGAACGTCGAGACCACGAACACGAAAAACAGGGTGAAGTTGGAGAGCCAGACGTTGCATATGACCCACCCAAGACCGTTGTCTGGCAGAGGGTCGGGCAAGGGGATCTCACTTTGGACGAGGATCATGGTAGAGCCTAGGAAATCTACCACTGCTTGGTGGAAGATGAAGGCATTAGTGCGAGTCTGCATCGCTGAGACTTTACAGATGACAACACAAATAAGACCGTTGCCTAAGATGCCTACAATTCCAGTTATTGTCTTCAAAATTCGTAGAGCAAGTATTTTCTCCATTTCTACGAATTCTTCGAACGAAAACAGATTTGTTTTTGCAAACATGCATACAAGCTATCTTCAGTCTCAGTTTGATTGAGGTTGACGGACGATACAAAAGCTGCTTGGAATATATATAGCTGGGCTACCTTCCAATCAAAAACGTTTGGCCATGCACAGTCTGTAGTTTTCCGCTGGGATTACCTGGCGGCTGTTTTACACTCCTTTTGCTATAAATCATTCTCTTCCTAATCTCATTTTTCCAGCCCCGATGACTGTACATGTATTTGCAGGCCTATCCCGTGAATGTGGAATTGCAATACACTCCAAACGAAGGCAATCATCCGTAATCTCCCTCCACTCAGCTGTGTGTTCCAATGCATCATTAGATTTATTGAGGAATATTGACTTCCTCTCCTGAAATTAGTCCTTCCATTGCTGCTCGTGATCATAATTATAGGCCTACATATCCTCGTGCAGCTCGCCTTTTCAATCAAGCCACGATGCATTAAAATTCGTAATACACGAATCCTTTATGTACTACTGCTCAACAGAATTTCACAATGTTCAAATGGTCACTTCATGAAGGCCAACTTGTTCGCACACCGCTGATGCAGGTGAAACCTTAAAAACAACAAAAATGCATAAACGCACACTGAGCAATATAACCATACTAGTGCAAATTAAATCCCAGATAAACAATTAAACAAGTTTGTGGGAACACTTAATCAAGTGCAAATGGGCAGCACCTCTTTGCACGAGTGTCAGTTTCTTGATAAATTGATTACTTTAAATCAAGCATACCTCATAAAATATAAACTTACAATCGTTCCTGGGGCGAGGAATCGCCAGTACACTCATAGAGGCGAAGGTTCTTGGCGACACATTCATATTCACGTTTCTAGTACATCAGTACTTGTCCTCATCTTTAAGTCTAAACAATTAGTACTGTAACACTACAGGTCCAAAATATATGTGCATTAATTATTGCGGATGAAGATCTACGAAATAAGGGCATAAGCCCTATGAAATGTTCGAGTTTCTATTTTGGCGTAAACGGAATTATTGTCTATGCTTACGAAGCGAAACAATATGATATAGACAAAAGATATAAACTTGAGGTCAATTAAATCTTGATAGACATAGCTGATATTAATAAAACCATACTTACCAAAGGTGGCTACAGAAAATGGGAGGAGGTGTGTTGGTCGCGAGCGTGGACACATCTGAATTCGGAATCTCCCACGCCCAACGTGGCAAGCGGGGAAACTGCATGGCATTACATAAACGTGCACACCGAGAATGTCTAAACGGGGTTGGTCGAGGGAAGACTGACTGTATTTTACTGCGACTAATAATTATGTAAACAAGGACTCTGAAAGGACCAGGCATGGAATCCACCAATCACCAGCAATATTTATTTGAACAAAGAAAGAAACCAAAATTCGATGAGCATTTATACCTGCTTGATCACGAGTAAGTGAAGTTTGCCAGATTTTTAACATTAAATATGTATGCCAACTCGACACAGTGAAATTCATGCAGTGTAAGTCTTGGGAAGCTCTATTCAAAACATACTCTGCTTCAGCAACGGCATAAAATTCGCTTTGAAATCTTGAGATCGGAACTGACATGTCCAGGAGATCGAGATTGATGTGCATTCAGGAGTAAAACTCACGAGCCTCAAGTAGGAAAAGAACACGAGTCACAAACAGGCAAGGTCCACCCAGTACACCTTTTGGCGGCTCCTGACTCGACAACCTCAGTGCTCAAGGTCTACACCAAGCTCACTTAGTTCGGAGCGTCCGAGGGAACCGTGGTGACTGTTTGATTTGAAAACGGCAGGCGTGAACGCAAAGCACACTGCATGTACTTCTCAAAATTCCCGCAGATCATCTCTCCCGGATATGAATAATACATATGCTAGCCATTAAATGCCATAGTCTGTTGCTGCTCCAGATTCTTGCCTCACAGCGGGTTGTCTCAAGATAGCGCCCTCTAACACTGATGGTTCTTATGCACGTACAAGAAGCTGTTGAAACTAAGACCACGGAGCTGGAAGAGTAGAAGCTTTTCTGGTTCAGTTTGGTTGACCAACACGCACTTCAGCCAATGCACTAAATGTAGAGCAAAGGAAATTTATTGTTCAGTGTTTACATAGTTTATAATCCTGAAATGTTGTTCACTTGTGTTTATCCACAATGTGTGATCAGTGAAATTTATACTAGTTATCTCGGATATCAGCTGGAAATAAAACAGAATTGGCGTCGGATAAGCTAAGTAACAAGAAGTTAAGTTAGTTTTCGTGATCAGTTCAGTGCTCGGTATGATGACACTTGCTTTCTCTCTAGTCTGAATAGCCTATTTACGCAACCATGAACAGAAAAGAAAGTCGTCGAAATATGGCCATACAAAAATAACTAAAGGGAACTGGGGCGTAAGTGGGGGCAAGTGAGACCATGCCCAACCCCCACCAAAGAACGTGCATTTAATTGCTCTGCCTCCATGAAGTATGCAAGATTATAAGTACTTATAGTAGGTATGCAGGCAGCCTCATAATGCCGCTTTAAAGCCGAACTGAATATTTCCGAAAGTTGTTGTTCTGGATTAGGAGAGTGGGATGAGCACCAGCACAATGCTCACCATACTTAAAATAAACATGTGAAAGAGATCACCAGCAACAAGTCTCAAAGCGACAAGCCCGTGTGCTAGCAGGACTGAGGAGCTGGTAATTGGTAGCGAGAGCTAGTGTAGCGGCGAAAAACGGTTCATTAGCTAACTTGCATACAGAAAATATCCAAATAATTTTCCACCGGTCTACACTCTCCCCATCTCAAAAGTGTTGGCTCCTGACAACAAATGGAACAAAAGTCGACAAACAATTACTGATTTACTAAATTATTAAGTCGTGATACCGAGCTGACAATCGGATGTGACGTCGAGGCCTGCTGAAGAGGATTGAGTCGTCCGAGCTATATGCCCTGGCCTCGTCATCACTAGAATCGTCGTGGAGGCTGGAGAAGGATTTTAGGATCCACCCTGGCAGGTGCGTTTCACTGATGGTCCGGATGATAACTCTGCATCCTCTAACTCAGGTGGTCAGTTGGTGATACTGGGAGTCCCGTTTGGGAGTAGTTGCAGGTGTAGCTACTTCAAAGGGACATCTTACTAGCAGGTTTCTGTGTACAGCCTTTGTGCTAATGGAGCCAACCTGTACACCGGAATGTTGGGCAGTCATCTAGCAATGATGTAGGGAATCTCTTTCCACTTGTCCTTCACTTTCTGCTTTCCTCGAACGGATTTGTTTGCCAGTAGTACCCTGTCTCCAGGCTCGAATGTGGTTTCCTTCACCATCCTGTCATAGTTTGCCTTCTGTGTCTGCCGTGACGCTTCTGCTTTGGCTTCTACTGCTTGGTAGGCTTCATGGAGCTCTTGCTGGAGTTGCACTACAAAGACTGGACACTCTGCATCCTTCTCCTTTTCATCTGACTGCAGGTGTGTTGTAAGCAGCTCATCAGCTAGAAGTTTGGGTCTCGCAGGAGATTCATGTACACTGCTGTTATACGCGTGGGTCAAGGCTTCTACATGCATTGCCCAATTCTTCTTCCAAGACTGCTCTAAGGCGCCCAGCATAGAGAGGAGGGTATGGTTAAATCTCTCCGTCGTACCATTACCCTGGGGATGATAAGGAGTAGTCTTGGTTTAAAGTAGGCCTACACCGAGGAGGCAGCAGAGCTACTTGAGGACCCTGGATTCAAAACACCTCCCCTGGTCCGAATGGATCCTCTCCGAGATGCAGCAGTTAACGAGGAACTTCTGCCAAAAGTCCTTAGCAACAGTTGTAGCCATCTGATCTTTCGTAGGGGAAGGCTTGCGAGTAGCGTGTGAAATGATCGGTGATGACCAACAAGTGTTCATACCCAGGCTGCCGACTTCTCTAAGCTCGGAAAATCTATACAGATCAACTGGAGTGGATGTGATGTTTTGAGGTTATGTAAGGTAGCACTTCTCTTCCCATCCGGTGATTTTTGTAGTGCTCAACGTTTGCATGTCTAAACACAGTTCTTAGCGTCAGTGTGTAACGTTAACTCCGGCAGCGACGCTTCATTTGCTAAAGAGTCTTGTTGAAGCAAAGGTTACCCATGTTATTGTAGTGGCCTGTGGTTGCGTCAGCGCCCTGATGGGGTGAGAGTAAATTAATTATGAAGTCAGCTTTCGGAAATCGACACACAATCTGAAGTTTCCGTCCCTCTTTCTGACGATAACTATAGCGGCGGGGTGAAAGAAGATCGGCTTTCTTTGGTGACATTTGCCTTCTTGAGGTCATTGATATATGCTGTTTCACTTTTTGGAAGTCTGCTGGGGGAATTCGCCGATATGGCAGACGAAAGGGTGTTGGGTCACTCAGGGGTATCTTGTGCTCGCATGTCTGTGTATAGGCAATGACCGTGGAATCTCAGGGGACACCGGGTGCTCACAGTCCGTCACCTCTGCTGTGCCGTGAGACAAAGGGGGCCTAAGGACCTGAACATATGACAGCAAGCTAGGACAGAATTCCTCTTGATGGTGATCGCCTGTTGGGACTGGTTGCACATGGGAGGTCCTGCTTCAATTGACCGTACCCTTCTCAATAACAAAAAAAAATCCGGAGGAAAACTGGCCTGCTTAGCAAGGAGCTTGAGGCCAACTACATGAACATTTCTGCCCTATGTAAGACTTTGGAGAAAGTAGAAAAAATTCACACCTTCTTTTGATCTGGTGCACCTCATGGCTAGGCTCACGTCCTCAAGGCACATCAGACACGGGGTTTGTAGCTCAATGCTCCAACTGTCTTCTACCCCAACTCACTGAACCCAAAACCTATATCTGACAGACAGATTTTTTTCCAATGAACCAAGCATTCCAGCAGTAGTGCACATTTTTGTTTGCCAGTAGCCAAATTCTTACAAAGTCTTTGGACACTGATGGACGTATGAATAATGGAACAATGTATCAAACTTTAAAAAGTACATTTACGATAGCAAAAGTAGTTCTAATATCAGGAATTTTTCTCTATTTCCTGGTCACATCGATAATTTGTGTTTAATTGCAAGCAAAAAACTACAAGTATTAACAGGATATTTACTGGCCCCGCTTGTCCGGCTAAGATGCAGGCAGTAATCGGGCATTTTTTGAATGTTTTCTATTATTCGTCTAACTCGGCGGCGACCATCACTGAACGCTTTGAAGTGCCTGAGTTGCAACCCCTTCTATGTCTTTTCTCTATGGTCCTCCTATCATTTCGTCTTTTGATTTCGACTTTTGGGGTTGTAAATAGATCCTCTTGTTGTTTTGCCCTTAGCTTGGTTTTGACTTTCTCATTTTGTAAATTTGTCCTTTTGTTGTGCTTAATGCTTTGCTTGATTTTGAATATCTTTTGTGAATGTGTTCTGTCACCTCTTGACTTTGTTTAAACACAATTTCATTTTCTTGGTGTTTTGTAATTTGTTAATGTTTGTCTGTTTTTTCACAAGAATAATCTTTGGCTTTTGTTTTGACCTTTGTAGATTTCTTAATGTTTATTATAGACTTAATTGATTTTGGACCTTTTGGCCGCCCATACTAATGTACAGGGCTTTTGCAGACAGCTGGCTGGCAGACGCACACTATTCACCCCGAGCTGAAGTGCATCCCCATTCGGCGGAAAGAAAGGCATGTGGTTACAAGCAGGTTCTTGCACGCGTTCTATGTGTACTTTCAAATGGAGTTTTTCAAAAACCGGTTGAGGTTTTTGTGCTTCAATCGTCAGATTTAGAAGAAAACCTGAATTCTGCACTTGGAATGGATACATTTGGAAAGAATAATGGTTGGTGTACGCAGCAGTGAATTACCGGAGATCAACGTCAAGTTTGGAAGAAGGAACAGAAAGAACTGTGAGTCGCTCTTTTTTTCAGTTTCAGAACGTTTTTCAAGTTGTACTTTATAATGCTTAGCTTTACGCCTTTTTAGGTCCGGTAAAAAATTTATGACAGTCTATCTAACCTATCAGGCTTTGCACATGAAACTTCACTATCTCGAAGTTGTGACCGTCTGAGATGTTACTTATTGGCAAAAGTGGTTTCAAAATTTGTCGTTTATTTTCCCCAGATTTCACCGGAAAAATCTCCCAGACAGCCAGGATTTGTGTTCGTCGGATCTAAAGACGTACTGAACCCAAATCGTGTCACAGACGATGTGATATCAGTGACATAATTCTTCTTCGGGGCAGAGACGAAACCAAAGTGAGAAGCAGAGTGCTGACGTTTCTGTTGAATGAAGTTACAAACAAGGGAATTCAAAGTCAACACAATAATTTTAGCAAAATTATTCGTTCTCTGTTAAATCTTACTTTGTATGCCGGAAAGTAGTTGTTAAATGTAGATCTTTAACTCAGATTGTGAACTCAACTTTTTAAACCTGATTAATGAGTGTCTGTTTTAGAAACGGCAGTAAGTTAGTTTGGTCGGTCATTTAAAGCTGGGCTCATATTGTGCTCACAGAGAAGATTCTCACACTTCCGTGTGCTGCATGTCGGTTTTCAATGAAATTCAGTAAATATATGAATGAATTTTATTTAGAACAATTTTTCCTGAGAGTGTGTAAAATTAAAATCATTTTATTGACGAGTTTTTCAGTGTTGGCTCGTCGAAGCAAGACGGAAAAACACATGGACAATTTGGACATCATATTTACTGACAAAACCTATTGCATGTCCTAGTGGAATTCTCAAAGTTTTACACACTGAACAAATCACAACTGAACTGACCCAAAGTTGAAATATTTCTAAAGTGAGACCGTAGACAATAGGTGTAAAATATGGATTAAAAACAAACACAAAACAGGTTAACATTATCGCTTTCGAGTGCGTTAGTTAATAAGAAAATGGTCAGTTATTTCCGGAAATGATATTCTTGCATTTCCTGTTTAGCTTTAGCTTGTTTTGGGGAGGGAGGCCGAGGGCTAATAGCCATCGTCCCATAGGAAAAAGGTTATGTTGACCAGAAATGCACGGCATACATTATCACATTACCCTCCTGAAGCGCCGCCAATGATCGGCCGCGCATTTTGTGCACAAACAATGCGCGATGTCCGATCCAGTCTATATAATGGAGATCAATGGCAAAGACCGTACATGCCAGGAGAATTATTAGTCATGCGTACGAAGCGCGCTCCGCGTCAAACACGCGCATACTTGCGTGCCCTATGGCGTGCCTGTGCAGTTTAGTACAAAAAAATACACGCCCTCTTTTGTTCCGCTCGGAGTAGATAGTTAGGTTGTACAGGTATACCAACACAACACTGCAGGATATCAAGTTTATGGACGGTATTCGGGTCTGTGTACAAACTTCCGGGTATGTGCCTCACTTCGTGCGATCGCTTGTGCTATATTATTACTGGCGGTGTCCCAGAGGATGTCCAATCACGACGACCTCGCAGTGTAGTTTCGTAGATTTTCAAAGAATCTGACTTTTCAAGGGAAAGGAGCGCAGTAATCGGAATCGTTTCATATGGCTATTATGATTCTCGGGGGTCTAAAGTGGTGAACGTTAATAGCCTGAGAAGCTAAACGGGAGCGCTTTAACCACAGAAAAACGTACACAGTGAATGAGTGCGCAGTTGGGGAAATGAAAATAGAACAGTACATCGGAAAGGGCGTTATATCAGGGAGCGCTATAATGGAATCTTCTGTAATACAAATAGATCTTATACAAATTGATTTGGATTTCATGGGCGTCGCAAGAGGAGGTAAGGTGAGCTTCCCGCCACAAATATTAAGAATGAAAAACAAGAAAATAAACCGAAAGAATAAAACGAGAGAAATGACAAACAAGAGATGAAGGGCTTAAGATCACCTTTTTCCTGGAATCAAAAAAAATCGACCGCCCTCCATTAATTTTTTATCATTTTCGACTGATTTGTGTATTGTCTCCCGCTGGGAAATCCCCCCCTGGAAAAAAAGGTTTGTCCCAACCTGGAAAAAATCCTGGTGACAACCACACTGAAGCTGTAACGACAACACATCGCTGTCTATAAGAGAACGCGTTGCCTGTTTGATAACTGTAATCATGGAAGATATACTGGTGTTGCGTATTTACAAGACTTTCATCGGCATCTTTGGTATGTTAGGCAACGGCCTTGTGTGCGTTGTCATCTGTAAAGTCTCGGCGATACAGACTCGTACTAATGCCTTCATTTTCCATCAAGCAGTGGTAGATTTCCTGGGCTCTACCGTCATTCTTCTCACAAGTGAGGTCCCGCTGCCTAGTCTCCGGCCCGATGATTTGTTGAGTCGGTTCTTGTGCCTCTTCTGGCTGTCTAACTTCCTACTGTTTTGCCTGTTCGTAGTCTCCACGTTTAACCTGCTTTCCCTGACGCTGGAGCGGTACTTCGCCATTGTGCACCCTTTCAAGTACCAAGTGGCCTTCGCCAGCCATGCCCGCCTCAAAATCGGGGCGGTCTTCGTGGCGTGTTGGCTCATCGGGCTGGTTATCAAGATCTACAACTTGATCATCTTCGAGGTGGAGGACGGCAGGTGCATTTCTAAAGTCGTGTCTCGCTCCCAGGCCGTGGGCATCCTGACGGTGGTCCTGGTGTATTTCCTACCGGCTGGCGTCATGTTCTTTGCCCACATTCGCATCGGCTTAGAGCTGAAGAGAGCAGCATCCAGGTTAGGTCCACAGCCCGCAGCGGTGGCAACCGCTCCCAGCCCATCCAGCGGCGAAGCCTTGACATCTGAGTCCGATATGAGAGAATCTCTACTCCGGGCTAGACGTAATACATTCAAGACGCTCCTGGTCGTCTTCATTACGTTCATGGTGTGCTGGACGCCCAACCAGCTGATCTTCTTCATGTTCAACCTTGGCTGGAAAACCCAGCCCAACAAGTGGTATTACCTGCTCTCTGTGGCGATGGTGGCTACCAACTGCTGCGTCAATCCAATCATCTACGCTTTCAAGTATCACCAGTTTCGCAACGGCCTGCGGGAGATGTTTTGCGGTCAAAGGTTTCGTACTGATGGCATTGTATAAAAGACAGATGGGGAAATCCATCTGATTATCAAAATTTGTGCTCTATATTTCAAATCAAAACGTATTACGTTACGTAATTCCTGTTTTAACTTAATTAAGACATTGGTTTTCCCAAGGGGATGTAGATCTCGCACCATACATGATGATACAATATATTCATAGCGAAATAGTATTTGCATCTTTTCGCCACTTTTGTCACGGTTGATTTGAAGTTGAAGCTGTTGATTTTCTATGCCTTGTGGAAAATTAGACTTAATCGTAGAACGTTCAGTCGTTTATCTTTGTTTATTTTTCACAAAGTGGTTGAACCGGGTGTACGCTACCATTCCGTACAAATAGGTTTAGCATGAAAAGTTGTCTCATGCTTGGAAAATTTTTTGAAAGTTTCATCGTGTGAAAGGACACCAATGTTCAGGAGTGACAAACATTCTTGTCAAATCCTTAAGAACTTTTGGATGAGGGCTGGCCCTCAAGAAATCTTCCGCTAGCGGAAGATTTTTTATGGGACCCATGACGAACGATCGCACCAATGGACGTACTGTTTAATGTAGTCTAACTTTCCTGAGATACTTGCGTTTGTGCTTTGAATTTCAAAACAGGAAGCATGTAAAAAAAACAGCTCAAATTCAAAATACATTCTATTGTCGGTTGACGTTACAGAGGTAACTGTTTTTTCACAGATGATTTTACCTATCTTTTTCTTACTATGTTCACACTAAACTCTACTCTAGGCTAGTTGCTAACAATTATTTGCAAAGGAAAATGAACCGGTATCCGTTTCCGAACAGGAAACTCGTTTCCAATGGCATACATAAAAACAAGTCCATTTTCTGTTGCCATGTAAGTCGCTTTGCATATTTAAAACTCAATGTGTAGAAAGAATAAATCCAGGTTTAATTTCCTGTAATTTTCAGTTATCTCAATATACATCAATGCACCAGAAAAGAAAATTCAAATTAACAGACAAAGAAGAAGTCCTAAAACATGAAACCAGTCCTTTAAAATGGACAGAACAAGTTTTGTGTGTTCAGAGAACATTTGAAACATGAAACCAGCCCTTTAAAATTGACAGAACAAGTTTTGTGTGTTCAGAGAACATTTGAAAACATGAAACCAGCCCTTTAAAATTGACGGAACAAGTTTTGTGTGTTCAGAGAACATTTGAAAACAGCAGAATCTTCTGTTTATATTTTGAAGAGGAAAAATGAGAACGACAATTACAATAAACAGACAAAATAATCGAGAGTTATAAACGTATACTCAGGATTCGTCAACATCAGACAGAGTAGTAGTAGGCTAATTGGAGTTGCAGTTATGGGCATGACTTTTTTATGTGCACAGAGCGTTTGTACTCGAGATCTTATTATTGGGCCACCATTTAAGGAAATTGCTTGCTTAATAACGACACCTGTCTGTCTGTACGCGCATCCCCAATCTAATTTAGCAGGCGTAATAACATCAGAAACGTAATTGAAACCACACTGCATGACGCAACCGCTGAATCTCGTACTTTGGGATGTCTGTATTTTGACAAACAGTGCCATTTCCAGCAAATGAGCTCCATTATGATATCCTGGCTACTTTGGCTGTTTTTTACAAGTGGAATCGAGTGACTCCTCATAATTGAATCATTTAGACGTCTGGAAGCTGTAGTCGTATGCCGCCAACATCAAGATCTGAATACTCCACGCGCAGAAATTGAACAAAAGAAAAACATGTTATAAAGAATATGGAATTATATCTCCAACAGGAACACACGTCCATTAATCTTCGCGCTCACCCTTAAAAACCTAAAATTCTCTTTCTTCATTGGAAAGTAACGACCTCTAAAACTTTTTCATTCCAAAGTAGGACGTATTAAAGGTAGTTTACACCATTTTTTTCTTTTCTTTTTTTTTTTGGTCGTAATTTCCACCAGATTGGCTGATTGCGGTATATAATATTCATGGCAACTTACATCCCACTCACATGTTTCATGTTTGAGTCAATTGCTTAGTGAACAATCGAGAAAAACAGCGCGGCATTTTCAACGCTTAATCGAAGATCTTGTAGGCCTACCGGTGATTATCTTACGTAAAATCTAAAGCGTTCGTAGTAAGCGAGCAACGTCCGCTGGGTCAGGGTGGGAAACAGGCATGACCGAGGTTCCCTTTCACTTAAAAAGGAGCAGTTTTCAAAGGTAAGGAGTACGCAGTGAATTTGCCTTGGAGTAATGCGCCTCCTCAACGATGTAGCATTGTGGATTCATGAAAAAAACTTCGCCCAGGAACGCAGTCGACTCGTGTCCGTGACACTGAAACGACTAGCAGGCCTATAATTATGATTATGAAAGCCCTGTGAATCTCTTTACATGCCATTAAAAGACCACCCAAAGCACCCTTTCCCCAAACACCTAAATGTATATTTGGCCTTTTCCCATTGGTTGTCAAGGCTTTCATTACCGTTTATATGTCATTGGTTAGGGGGCTTTTTTGTTGTTGAAGCAAGTCTCCCGTTAGTGGTACCATGCTGAACTGATCACGAAAAAATACCAGACGTTTCGTTTAAAAGCTTATCTGTCGCTGTTTGAATTACCGCCAATAGCCGTCACAGTTGGTACATAAACGTTAGTAAACACCAGTTTAGGTTTATAAATTGTACAGCAAAAACCCTTTGCTTTACAGTAATTAGTCGTGAAGCATTTCAAACCAAAATTAATGTTGAACCAGAAAGGTTTCTCACTCGTACAGCTCCAGAGCAGACAGGGCACGTGGCAGGCTGCCGCGTTTAGCAAACATGTCACAACCGCTCTCACCAAGTAAGCAGGTAAGAATTGACGAAGATCCAGACATTTTCAATGATAATCAAATTTTGGTGGCAATATTTTTATGTGGATTCAAATTATCTTAAAAAGTGGAATCGTGTTAAAATAATTAAAACATATCAAAACGCTGATCACTGTGTGAAAGATTCATCGGATTTAAGTTAATTTCAAGTTTTTGAGTACATTTTGTTGCTTTTAACAAAAACAAGCTCAAATGACAACTCACAAAATTGATGATACCACCAAGTCCCACTGGCCCCGAGAGCAGCATCGAAACATCTGCACTCTTGAGGCAACTGTTAATTACCTGACATTAAATAGCTCCAATGGGTTAGGTCGTTCCTTGGACTCTAAAACAGTCTACATGTAGCGATCAGTGGCATGGCTACGGGGGCACCCGTAGGCCCCCGCACCCCCATAGTCCCCCGAGTCCTCCCCCCCCCCAAATCTGTGAATAATCTCCGTTGAAATGCAGCATCAGCTTATTTTCTGGTGGTGTCCCCTTGTAAACAAAATGTGTGCACCCTTGGACATTTACGCCACTGCAAGCGACTACATGTACATTATACATTTTTGTACATGTATTGAAAATAGTAAGCTTACGTAACAGTCAAGTCGGCAAATGTTAATGTCACAATCAATTACGGATATTTAGGAAGATGGTCCCGTTTTAGAGGCAGGAGGAGACCGGAGTACCCGGAGAAAACCTGCGAAATGGACCAGAAACCAAATGCACTTCATTAAAGCCTGGGCCATTGCAAGCCGGGACTTAGACCCAGGTCTCATTGGTGCAAAGCGAGGAAAGAACCGCTACGCTAACCTGCTCCCCCCGAAAGGCACGTTTGCTCCCGTTGATCTTTTTATATCCATTTTTGCACGCAAAACGTGAAGTGACACCATCTTCGACAGAGGTTTCAATGTTTCCAACGCTTCAACATCGACATTGTTTAATTTGATTTGACAGTGGCACGTCCGAGAAACCTCATTAGCAACTCTTTTTCAGTAAACGCCATTTGGGTTATGGTGGGGAGCGCTTTCTAAAGGCTTCCTGATACAGGCTTCCTGACACAATAGTCTCAACAATGTCAATCAGCTCTTTTGGGGATCAGGTTCTTGAGTTTTTCAGATCCAGGGATAGGAACTGAAATTAATTTTGTGTCACTCCGTCTTCTCCGGTGGCTATACATGGATTCAGTGAATCTGTTGCTACGTACTGAAGAAGCCGAAAAGATGATGGTTCACTAAAAAAAAAAGCGAGTCGCCATTGCAACAACGCAAATGCTACAAGCGGTGTACTTTTAAGGATTTCTATTCTTCTCAAAAAGTAACATAATTTTGCATGAATGCTGGCCTTCCCAGTGTTCTGAACAGGAAGAAACAAAGATGAGATGAGCCATGTTTTTCAAAACAAGGATATCTATTATTACCAAGGGCAAAACAAAACAATTTAATCCACAGTGTACTAATGCAACCAAAGGCTTTCTTTCTCTAAGTGAAAAACTCCTCTTGTAGAAGATATTTTTATAAAAAACTTGCTGAAGAGACATTTCAAAATATCATATAATTATTCACCTATTTTCTTTTGTATTTTTCGGTATGCATGAAAATCAATGTAATTTTGAATATCAATGTAATTTTGAAAAATCAATGTAATTTAGAAAATCAATGCAATTCCCAGCGTTGCTGACCTTATGACTGTGACTGGCCAGCACAAAGACATTAACTGGCAAAAAGCATGTGCATTTTACCCTCCCAGCACAAACACTCCACAACATATGACTAAAAAAAATTGAAGTTCATCCTTCACAGTGTGTGGGTGCGCAACAAGTGCATAATAAATGGGTGGGATCTGGTCATCTACATTTGCATTGTCTGAAATGAAGAAAAATGAAAGAAACAAATCTTCCAACAGTTCCCAAAACTAAACTTACACAAAATGTGCTTGTAGTAACATGTACATGTATAAAGAAAAGGATCCATTACACTATTTACAGAAGGCACCTCCATCTTAAATCCCTGTCATTAGCCTTGGTATCATTTTTTTCAAGGATCATCAGGTTGAAGTCAGTGATATGAATGTACATAATACAGGGATCTACACGGACAGGATACAGTCTCAATGGTTGGCAGGGAATGCTTGCTCAGGTCACACAAGCAGCATTGAGTCCAGGATGCTGTGCGGCCCTCAGCGGGATGAAGACAGAGAGTGCCTAGTATCCTCTTGTTGCCATGGAGACTGCCTATCATTCCCTCATCTCTCCATCTTCCTCTTCCTCCTCAACGCCTCTGACGTACATCACATTGTTACATCTGTTTAGGGACAACAAAAACAGTGCCACTATCACTTCCATTTAAAACAAAACTCTTTTCAACATTTTTGAAAGAGTTGTGAGCTGCCTTTGACATAAATGTACTGTATCTCTACAGCCATGAGAAATATCGTGAAACAATCTTTTGTTTCTCATTCAAGCTCACCTGTTCCCTTTTCTGTATTTTATTGTTTTTGCTTGAATTTTGGTTTACTTGTTTTGGCGATACATGCATTAAGTTCTGCAAATATCACTTGGGTACATGCATCGTCACCGTTACACAAGTCCTGCATCCACTCAAATCAGTAAGGCAGCATGTCCATGCAAATTCCATTAAATTCAAAGAAGAAAAAAATGAAAAACTTGCACACTTGTAAAAGAGATACTCTGTATGGAGTTATTGCCAACCTATTACTTACAATGTAACCTGCCACCTTCGCTATGAAAAGCTTCACATCTTATTTGTACACTTTGCAAATTCACTTCGTTTTCAACATTTTAAGCTGTGTTAAAATATCAAAATCTTTTCAAAACTGAACAAACTGCAAATGTGGCCTCTTAGGTTTTTGTCCATGCTTTCCATATTACCAGTCAAAATCAGTAAAAGTTGTCAATTACATGTACTGCGCCTCTGATGGACCCGTGCTTTTATTACACGACGGGTACAATAAATTTCTCCACAATCACCACGCAATTCTCACCTGATGAGGACTTCGCCAAGATTTCCCTGAAACACGCTATCAATGTACTCCTCCGTGTTTGCAAGCTGGGATTTGAGGAAGAAAAGACAAAAGAAAAATATTTTTGTTAATTCGACCGAAATACGGTTTCTGCTTAAATTCTGGATTTGCATTTTTTGTACATGTATCTCACTCACTTTGGCCCCTTTGTTATGAAGATTCCCTTGCCTCTGCTCTTTGATTGAGTTTAGGATCAGCTGTGCTGTTCTTTCTCATTTAGGCACATGCCAGAACATGTACAGTACATGTAAATCTACTAACAGTCAGTTTCAAAATAAAAACTGATGATGTCTTTCCATGCACACTGATGCAGGCACATGATATGCATGTACATGTAAGGTAAACTATTCAACCAAATCCACAAGAGATGCAGTGATGCACAGTACCCGCTTTAACAAGAAAGACATAGTAACGCAGTCCTCATTTCAAAGCTGAGGGACACCACGCACCCTGAGCAGTTTGAAAATGGCATCCCATACGAGCAGGGGGATACAGATTCCATTCCACCCCCCAGCTAGAACTCAGCAGTCCAATGACCAATCTTTTGTTCAACTTTGCACGGTTTCACCGTCAATGGAAAAAGTTCACATTTTTGGGGGGGGGGCCCGACCTGTCTTGAAAAAGTGGGCATTTTACTGAAATAATATTCCAAATTTTCATAAAAATCGGTGTCAAATCAACGTCGAGACATCAGTAAAACATTTCCCATTTCCATAATACAAAAATGAACTGCAATACAAAAGAGAAAATAAAAGGGCATAGGTGAGGGGCAAACCCTTACTGCTTTCTCCAAAAACACTGAACATTTTTAAATCAAGGAAGATGCTGCAAATCTTCAAATTGATTGAGTGTCCCAGCAATTAAAAAAAAAATCTGCAGAGGTTATCAACCCAAACCCTTTACGATTGTCAAAAGTCCATCTTATAGACAAAGGGTATACACGTATACATTATAAAATTTAGGAATTAGATGTATGGTTTTTTGGGCAAGTTTAGAGCTAAAGTGATGACCTTTAGAAGTGCAAAACAACGTCCCACTGGCTTCTTGCAAAGCAGCAGATTACAGGGGATCTACTAGTGGGAAAGTCTGCTGATCAACACTGCCTGAAGGAGGTAGGGTTATGAGACCTCCTCTGTACTTTGCATATCATTAGGTCAGTTGGAAATTCAAAGAAGAAAGCGGTCTGACCTGCAGGTTCATGTAGCCGTCCACAGAGACGAGGTAGCCTTTGTATTCCATACCCCACTTGAGTTTGACCATGACAGGTTTGCCCGTTAGCCCATTCAGGAAGGGCTTTGGGTTGAGGGGTAATCCCATGGCCTGTCCAAGAATAGAAAGGCACAAAAAACTTATAAAATCAAGCATAATTTCCAGTCACGATGGCAATGTACATGTATGTGTACGTGTACAATGAATGTTGTTCATCACCAGAAGCCACTTACATGTACATGTAACAGGTAAGCCAACTGTTAACAAATGAAGATCAACTGAACACTCAGCTTTGCTGTGAGTTAGACAAACTTTTTTGAAGAAAACATCCAATTGAATTTTAGGGATTCAACTGGCATGTCTTCCATAAGAGGAGAAACCCAGTTGCCAGGAATCCAGTACACACATGTACATGTACATGTACGTTAACATCCACTAACACAGGCATCTCTTTCATGAACATGATTTCAAAATTTTAGTCTGGCCCAAAATTAGTTCTATGTACAGTCAGGAAAATCTACACAATCTACACTCTCAAGTTTCACTCAACACCTAATACAGGCATTTCACAATAGTGCGCCTCCAAGAGGTTGCAACGCGTTGGCCAATCACAATGTGCGATATTTGTCGACCCCATGCATGTTTGGAAAGGGCAACAAATTTTGCGCACTGTGACAGGCCAACGCGTTGCAAACTCTTGGAGGGCACTATTGTGAAACATCCATATTAGGTGTTGAGTGAAACTTAAGAGAGTAGATTTTCCTGATAACGCTATGAACAATTTTTGTAACTTTGTGAACTGATAATAATTATACCTTGTACCGGTATTCGTGTTCCGGTCAATTGACATACATGTACATGTACATGTATTTGCAGCCTACCAACTGTTAAAAAAAGCCACAATTTGTTCAGTTGCAGGGACCCCAGGAAGATTTAAATGGTTTCTAAAAGAGAAGGAAAAAATGGCATTTCAAAATGACATTTGACTTTTAAAATGAGGTGAAAAGTCAAGGTGATGTGTCAAAGGTCATAGTGACCCACTTTTTACAAAACTTCATTTTCACAGAACTGTTGATTGGAGCATGCAATTCCCATTATTTTGATGCCGTATGTGCATACTTGTATGTTTGATGAAAACTGACAAGAGTTGTAATTTATTATTACTAAAAGGGTGGTGTTTTAAGCTGAAATTGCCTATTTCGGGTGATCTGCACTCTGACCACATGGAACAGGAGATCACGTCAAAAACCACTGCATTTTTTCGTCAAAATTGGAAGACCTAAGGTCACAAGGTGTGTTGCTCCGACATGAATGACCCACAGGGCATTTCCATGCAAAGATGGAAAATGAACCCAATTTTTTCTTAAGTTTTTCCAATTTTTATGATGGCATATTGACTAAAGCTTTGGAAAAACTATTTAAATGATATTTACTAGCTTTTTACATGAAAATTCACCGGTGAAACATCATGTAGGCCTATGGAAATGATTGCATTTTTTTACCTTAACTTCAGAATTACATGCACGCACTGACAACTGATTTCTTAGCGCCGCAGTGTCAGGTGTACAGTTTCGATGTGATCACAGCTACCAGACATACGGCACTCAGGAATCAGTTGTCAATGTGCGTGTGCTGACAAGGCATGCTTTTTATGAATGGCCCGCTAGAGGTTGGCTCGCCGTGACTTTGTCCACGACATTAACATACAGTTCAAATCACTATTTGAAAAAGATGGGGACATCAAGCTTGATGACAAGACCGTTTCAGATTTGAAAGGAAACTTTCTCTTTTCTTCCCAATTTGAGTAAACCTCATCCTTATTGGAATCCCTGATTTTCGCTTGATCCTATTAAGCCAGGCACTTTAGACAGTTTAAGGACCACTTAGGTGGTGAATTCTGAGATTTTTGATTCGGGGTACGAGCTATTTTGAGTAAAATGTATCAATGGAAGTAAAAGCCTATGGACATGATGGAAGGTAATAGGACCCTACTATCACCCAACCATGTCCAAATATTAAAAAAAGGTGATTTGTAGGGTTCAAGTTACTAGGACTATGGCCTAGCATGGAGGAATAAGAATCCTCCATTGGCCTAGTAGTAGTAGGCTAGTACAAAGTAGTATGCATTGTAGTGACGTAGTTCGCATACATGTAGTAGTCGCACTAATAATCAGTATTACTACGCCCCTACCCCCAGAACTGTCATGACTGTGGGGTTTGACGTCCACTTCTCCTGGGAGAGGAGCGGACGTCGTACCCCACAGTTGGGGGGGGGGTAATTATGTAACTAGGCCTATGGAGGATTTACAGTATTGGCCTAGTATGATTACACACGCAAACAAAAGACTTAAATGTTATCTTAACAACATGTCCTCCTAGGTCTAACTCTTGCCACGTCTGTTACAAAAATCAATTACTCGTCGAGGAATGCACAACTGGCATAAAAGCACCCTGACTTACAGACATGTTGAAGAAGTATATCTGAAAACTTTCTTGATAAGACCAAATTCACAAGCGTTGACGAGCGTTGTTCCCACGTTTTCCCTCCGCGTCGCTCTGACACCCCAATTACGGTAGTTGTCCCAACTACACTTGGGCGCGTAACAAATATTATTTGAAACTATCCCAACTGCGCCGTCGGCCGAAGTTGGAAAATCCCAACTGTACCTACTGTACAGGCAGGGTCGTAGCCCATGACGTTAAACTGGAGGGTTTGTAAAATCATGGAGGAATAAACACCGTAAAGATTTAACGTCCTGAATCGGACTACAAATGTGCATGAATGCAAAGGTTAGAAAGAATGTGCCATCAAAGTTGTTCTCATACAGTGGCCGCGCAGTAGGCCGGAGGATGCTCGTGGGATAACTCAGGCCTCCCGGCCCCTGCAGTGCGCCAGGGGAGATGGTGATCCACGCTATCTGTGGTGTGTTGGCTTGTGATATTTTAGTGCGGGCATAACTTGGGACGTAATTACTTTTCAAAAGGGGGGGTGGGACATAATCTTGATCAGAACTAATGCGAATGCTAAGCAAGTGGCCCTAACAGCACGTGTGCGAGGCCATGCCCTTGGAAAATTTTGGATTCCTCTGAGATGCAGTCTTAGGCAATTTCTAACCACTTTAACTATCTTTTAGCAGCTGCTCTTGCAAGATTGTTTAGTTTTTATTCATTTAAGGGAAGAGTTGAGTTGTAATTATGAACTATTTTATCGAAAGCGTCCTGTTTCCTGACAGTAGGTGCACCACTTCAATGGTGTATGTAAATCAACATTTAAAAACTTTTTTCTTAAATTTGGGATTCATTAAACAGGTAACCTGAACTATGAATTCAACGTGGCCTGTACAGTGTTATGTTCTCCCTATATTTCTTTAAATTAGGGATCGGAGAAAGTGTGTGTGGGGGCAACGATATGACACCCCCCCTCACCGATTGACACCCATAGGGCATAGACCTTTTTAAACAGGATTGGAAGAAAAGTCCATTATTGAAATTTATCTGTGTAGCAAACTGGGTGGGGACTGCCCCCCCCCCCTTCGGAACATCTTGACCCCTCTATCTTAGCAGAGCTACGCCGGTGCTATATACATGTATGATGTAGTATTATACAATAGTACGTGGGCATCTTGCTGTACAAAATGGCCATTCCATAGGCTTAAGACTTTTTGAAAAGTTTTTTCGACGAAGATTTCTCAAAAATTCATTTACTTGCCGACAAAAATACAGATTAAATCAAAAGGTAATCAGTTTTACTTTTTGAACATTGTCAACTGCAATTATGTAAGTGCACGACGCCAGCCGACGCATTTAGGGTGATCCCAACTGTAATTGGGATACCGAACTGTAGTTGGGTCCATTACTACATTGGGGCGTAACACTTCTTACTCTTCTGAGAACTGTAGAGGGCACTGTTCACTCCAGTCACAAAAGAGCAGATCTTATGAACGCGATGGGGGTGACTTGGTGAGTTGTTTTGAATTTTTATTCCCGCTGAGAACTCAAATGACAGCGAATTGGTTCGTGGCATTCCCTTTCACATGATTTCAACTGTTTTTGGTCAATAGGAAGTAGGACTCTACGAATTGCTTCTTTTAATATTTGGTCATAGGCCTAAATTTCCAAAATGTTACTGTTATTAATAATATTAATAATATGTGACATGACAGATGTGAGCATGCGCAATATTACGCGACCCGCGGTAGCCCAACTACTGGAGTAATTGCAGAATACCCTGCCATGCAAAAATACCCCTAAAAATCCACGGCTACGTTGTCGAGTTGAGGTGGTTCAACTTCCGGGTTATCCTTGCTGCGTCAAGGTACATGTATTTGTGGTGTACAGTATTGACGTTATGTTTGAGAATGAAGCACTCACTCGAATTTACATTCACTAGGCATGCTAGGGGAAAACTAAAATTTTTCTAAGTCCAATGTGGGTCCCGGGGAGCGGCTACGCAGATAGAAACGGGATACGAAGTGGGTCTTGTGTGTCCTGCAACGCAAAGTGAATGGGGAAGGCAGAAGAATTTTGTAAGTCCAGTGTGGGTCCCGGGGAGCAGCTACGCAGATACAGGGATACGAAGCACCTGGATCTTGTGCATCGTGCAACGCAAAGTGAATGGGGAGGGCGGAAGAATATACTAAGTCCAATGTCATGAGTGTGGGTCCTGGGGAGCGGCTACGCAGATACGGAGATATCAAGTGGGCCATGTGGATGGAAGTGCGTCTCCGTATCCGTGGCTACGGGTGGGCAAGGTGATTGGTGGGATATTCTGCAATTGTGCCCAACTACATGTATTTAACTAATGGATCAGTTCTGGTCCTACAAAATGTCAATGGCTAGCTTATGGTACAAAGTACATGCACTGGGCCTTGTTACCCAGTCGCACAAGGCCTGACGTAGTGGCATAGGCCTATGCAGCCTTTGGTGTCAGTTGCCTTTGGGGGATTTAAAAGCCAATGCGGCTTTGGGGGAAAACTATCAAAAGCCTACATGTAAGCCTATTTATTTGATAAATTTACCAAGTTCTTTTTCATACTCACCTATGAAAGCCCTATTCTTTAAAAGAAAATTGTTGGGGGAAATTTTTGCCCCCCCCTGGATACGCCACCGAACGTTACCCATGTGCAAGTCGGTCCATTGTCCGTTGTTTGACTTCGCAGAATCAGGGCCCATTCTGCCATGTCCAGGATTGATTGATGACTGTCATGGTCCCGTTTTGCCACAGCGTTTGCCAGTGGCCGGTGACGGAGAGCAGGACCGTGCAGCAGACTGTTGAGATGCTGACCAGACGGATCGAGGTCCTGGGAGCTGTCAAGGCTGGCAACTTCTGCGTGGACTGCGAAACGTACCAGTCTACGCAAACGATCAGTCAGTAAAGTTGATGAGCCTATAATGCTAGCCTTCCCTGCCTTTGAATTTTTAGTTTTGCCTTTTTCCAAACCAGTACCGGTACAAAGCTGGCAACTTCTTTTGTGTGGGGAAGTCCCTGTCTCCATAGTGATTCTGATGAAAACTCCTCTTATTTAGAAACCACAGGACTTATACATGTATCAGTGTAGTACTCAAGGAAAAACATGTCATCTTAGAAAAAACAGGGTGGCCTCCTCTCTGAAATAAAATTGAGGAGAAACTTTCTTTAAACAACTTGTTCTTCATGTAAGAACTCTTTTCTGCTTTCCTCTGTTAATTGAATGCTTTCACCTGCTCCCTTTTTCACTTATCAATCCAGATTCTACCAAGTTAGTGCATCTGATGCATAACAGTGAGCAACCGCTTACGTGTTTTGGTATCACAGACACTGGGGCATGTCTTATTACCGACGGTCAGTTTGAGGGTATCATGCAAAAGCTCAAAGGTGAGTCTGTTGGCAAAGGCACGGTATTGATCAATGTTGTTGTAATTTGTGACCAGATCGCACAAAATGAGTAATTAAAGTAAGGTTAGGCAATTTGTGTTGTTATTGCCATCAGGAGGAGCAAACCGAGAGCTGTCCTTGTTTTGATGCATTACTCAGTTGGGCATCCTAATGTAAATGATGGGGTTATTTGGTGACCAGAGTAGCATGTAATGGAGAAGACTGCTTAACCCTAAAAGAGCTTGGTTATTTTGGACATTCACACTGGGGGTGGGGTCAGGGAGAGGGCTGAGTCAATTCAAATCATTCACTATTCAAATATTCGACCTTTGATTTGATAGACTATCTGAACATTCGGTCATATCAACCGGCAGATTGCTGATGGACAAACCGTATACAAAATCAGTTGCAATAATGCTCACAATTGTACGTTATAATCAATACAATAGCTTTTCATGTCTAGGAGTATCTCCAGCCACTATATAGCAAGATTTAAAACATGCCTTCGTGAATATCTCTGTTCCTTTTAAATTGCTTAATGAATAATTTCCTTTTTGAATTGTAAGATTTCCGTTGCTTTTTATTTGAATCTGCTTGAAACAAGCCTCTGCAGTGCAATTTTTCTTCTTTAAAACAAAAGCAAATGTTCGGAAAATAGCATTCGAATATTCGATAATTGGTTGAATAGTTGGTTATTTGGGATATTCGGCACAACCTCGGGGGGGGGGGTGCAGATTCCCTTAGCCCTCTGCTATCCCACACCCATTTTTTTATCTATCACTTACCGTGCACGCAAAGGAACTTTTCATGAAGTTTCAACTCAATCGTACGGTTTTGCTGAAGACCACATACATGCTAGCCCCTTTGCTTTGAGCATAGCAGTTTAGGCTGACCAGTCTTGGAAAATGGCTGCTGCGTGAGAATGGTAGGCTCGATTCACTAAAGGGCTTTCAAAATTACCACAGAGAGTTACTGAAAAAACTCCTAAAGGCTCGACTTGTGAAAAAAAAATGAGGGGGGTGGATTAGGCTCAAGAAGTTCGTAAGCTGCTCTTCATAGATATTTGACAAGATGGCGTAAGGCCATCTTTCCACAAGTATTTTTTGTGGTCTGCATCTATTTAATGTATTTCAGTCCTCAGTGAGCACTCTCCGCAACGTATGTATACACACATGCAGAAATGAACTGCACTTAAAATGCACATTACGTTTACATTGGTCTTGTGTAGGTGTATATGTTTTTACAGGAACTTGATGCTTTTTTGCAAGTCTGGTTGCAATGGGCTCATGGCCCTGCTCCGTACTACAACAAAAAGTACTGTCAACTGCGATATGGTCATTGTCCCCAGTTTGCTCAAAGCAGATTATATTGTTTGAATATAAAATGCATGGTATGTACATGTACAAATATGCTTTGTTTTCTCATCTGTGGTAATGTGTAAAAAGTCTTTTTTTTTTTTCATTTTGGAATACAAGTGCCCAAATCTGCAACACTTTGGGGTTATCGAAACTGTCAAACTGCTCCTGGATTTTGCCACTCGCAGTCTTCAATACGTGTATACCGGTGCCCGGCGTAATGCCACTTACGTGCATACTGACTCATTTGTTAACCGCAACTGTCTCCGCTTTCAGGATTCTACACTCCCAGGAAGTCAGCCCGCGTGGAGTCCAAGGGTCAACGGTTTGAGCTGGGGGACTTTCTGGTCAAGATTGGCATTGTGTCCATCGGTCCACACACCAAGGGGATACTTGTAGAGGTAAACTCACCACTCTGAAGTTAGTTATTGACTTGATCCAATTGATGATTAAAGACCTCCCGGGGGGAAATACCTGGTCTAGTGGTAGCTTCGGAGACCTTCAGACTTATTACCCATAAACTTAATTTCTCCTCCCTCCCTCTCCCCCAAATGATCCGTGATCCAAAAGTAATGGACAAAAATAGCATTAAAGGAACCTCAGTCAAACAAATTTTGTGTTGTCGTTGACAAATATTTATCAACTCTATTCACCAGCTGCATGTACCTGCTGACTGTTCGCTCTGAGCAGAAGCACCCCCTCATTGGTTGAAAAGAGCTGTGTTGGTAGGGAGTGTATTTTGTTGGTAGCAATGCAACACTTGCGTTTCTTAGTCATTTATGAACCAGCCTTGTGCCATTACTACCAAAGGAGCCTCCATTGCTAGGAAAGTTTTGCCCTTTCTTGGTTCAGTTCAGGGCCAGTAACACTACTCCAGTTTCTTTGTTCAAACTTGCATTGACAGAGCAACCGTAGTCGGTTCCCCTGTTGCGGGTCATTTGACAAGTCAATCAAATCTTGCTTATGACAGGTGGAGTACACCCCATGCATTGTGGTGCCAGACTGCTGGAACCTTCTGCACGAATTCATGCAGAGCTTCATGGGCAACCAGTCGCCCAGCTTGCCTACGACCCTCCTGTCCAAGCAGGACATGCCCGTCACTCCCATTGACACCATGGTGCAGTACCTGGAGCACTTCAATAACTTCAAGAAGGGATCAGCCGGGAGGTGAAGGGAATAAGCCCTCAGCTCGTCATCATCAAAGCCCTCCAAAAATCGCCACAGTGAACCCTGCCATGTAGGAATGTGGCCGAGGCATGGTCACAAAAGTGCACATCCATGTCCTGCTGTAGATTAATTCCAAGAGTATGGACCCGTTAAACAAATGGGAGAGGATGTTCCTCGCAGTGGTGTGCATGATGGTGGGCAAACCTACTGCAGCTTGCGAGTAATTGAGTGAATGCAGCACTTACATGCACGCATGACCTGAGTAACTTCACGTGGCCGTCTGGTGAACAGCAGCAATCATGTTTTTTGATTCATTGGCTCTGATTCTCATTACACTGCAGACAATGACTTTGCTTGCGCATTGAGAGCCTTACTGGGCAATGAATTGAGCTAATACCTCTCACAGAATTTTGTGAAGGAAGTCAAAGTTACAGAAACACAGAGCATTGTGGGATATCTGCTGCCCTTACATTGTATCGATGCCAATGTATACAGTGCCCACGAGTCATGGGCATGCCAAAGTATTGATCCGTCTCAGTATTCAGATGAACTCTACCCAGTGAGAGCTCGAACAAAGCCACGATGTTCTCCAAACCATTGCCTCCAAAAGGAGTTGATTTTGAAAGCCATGGGTCTATCAATGCAAGATAATGAACACATCTTATATTAAAAAACCTAAGGGTTTAAAAGCGTATAGACTGCTTGCACAGTTTTACAGCCGTATCCAGTAACCGATTTCTGAACCTGAATAAAGCTCACTGTTCCCCCCCCCCCTATTTTTAGCATTTTTGTTTCTTCTTTTCCATGTACAGGAATGCAGAGTTGTGGCAACAAGGGTCTTGAACTGAACACTACAGAATTTTTGGGCTTAAAAAAAAGAGGAAAAACATGCTTATTGCAGTCCTATTAGGAACGAAAGCAAGTTCCCAACAGAATCTTGTGGTGTTGCCAGAAGGATTGCTCCGGTGGAATATCTGAACTTTTTAGATGTTCCCTTACACTTTTCTCTTTGTTTTAAATTTGGTATTGTGAATTCAGTAAACAAACACATTTCCAATTTTGCATTGTCGCTGATTAAATTCCATGACCAATGGCTCAGTTTATTAACAAGAAGAATTTGAAACAATGACACTGCACATACAAGTGGTACATGTACACGAAGTTGGTAAATCCTGCCATATAATTGGCCTCAGTCCTGTAAATGCCAGTAAAAAGCATGGTGATGAAGGGCAGAACAATTGTTTTTTACTGTATGTTAGCATGGTTGAAATGACATTTGAAAACAGAACCAAAGCGAAGCGCCCAAGAAAACTGACCTGAGTAAAAGCAAACTTGCTTTCTCTTCAAAATACCATCCGTTTACAGTTTGATATCGATTGATTACGCACAAAACCTCAAGCGACTATTTGTTGACCACCGGTTGATTTCCCTGGTAACCTGTGCACACAATACGAGTGCATTCTGGATTCCAGGAAGATCGACCGGTGGCCGACAAATGCCGATCTAACTTCCCCTTAGAGAGAAACCTGGTACAGATTTTACGGTCTGAGCATTCTCAAATGGTCAACACATCAAAGAGAACCAAGTGTTCCAAAATAAATTGGCCTTCTATTGGTGTATGTGATTTTTTTTTTTATTTTAGTGTTGGTGTCCTTACATGTACCTCTGTCAAAAGCCAGAAACAATAATTTACAATTTTGGAAACTTTGATAAAAAAATGCAAACTAAAATGGCCATTTCATCTCACAAATTCAAGGAAGTATAGAGCGCACCCCTGCTTAATTCGAATACAAATAGCACTAAATTCCCCCCTCCCGGGTATATACAGAAGACAGTGAAGAAAAATACCTCCAGCCAATACCAACTTGGACCAACATAGGAAAAGTAGTACAGGTGTCCTTTGATAGGGCCTGTGGTGTGGTGCCTCCAAGTACTACGAGAGTCCTCCTTCCAGTTTTGTAAAATCCGAGCCCTGAATCACAGTTGCAGCTCACCTAGCTTGTCTTGGGCTCATCCGTGCACATCCATGGTGTGCTACACGATAAATATGGCATTGGTGTGGTATCGGTCATGTTGGGAGTTCGGCTGGCGTATCTGACACGTCTGCCCATAATGACTGCTGAACATAACCTTGCTCTCTCCGGTTCCTTTAGTCTCGTCAGCTGGTAGTAAGCTGGGGTCATGCACGTTCTTGGTTGGTGATTCGAATTATGGGGATTAATTCCGGCTGGATTGCTAAATGATGGCCAAATGGCTGCCAATATAAAAACAGAATAAGTAACTTTTGGCAAATATCATTAACTTGGTCTTCATGTAACTGAAGTCGATGATTGGGCCTATCTTTTTGGAAGGAGGTAAGAATTTCAAGGCAAGAAGTTAAAAAGTTTGACTTAGGCATGCTTAAAAACTTGGCATCTGTTCTGGAAAAATCACTTTTCTTATACACAGCGCACGCTCCACAAAGATAAAGTTGTGCTCCCTATGTTTTCAATTGAAACAGGGTTTGCAGTCCTTGCATACGTTTACATGCATCATGAACGAGCTCGGCAAACACAAATAGTACATGCTTGGTACGATCGGTCAATCAGCACAATTGCATTGCACTCTCCGTCGATCCTGAGTGAAATCTCAAACCCCACTTTCCTTTTGGGAGACATTCTTCAGTAACTGTGGGTCAGAGCGATGCAATCTCATGAAGTTGAAATGGACAGATGGTACAAAGATCAACTGAACATGGACAACGTGCAACGTACATGTATAGCCAACAGAAATCATCTGTTTAGCAGCACCACAGAAGTGGGCACAGGGGGATGAAATCAGCTGCTGGCTTGCATAGTGCTTTACCTGTCTAAACTTCTTGCGTGACTGCATCACGACGCAGGAACTGCTGGTCCCGTAACATCTATGTCAGCAAACTCCCTGGCTAGCCACACACCCACACCAAAGAGGACAGCATTCTTTATAAATTGCCTACAAATGAAGGGCCACAAGACATGGAATACATGTACTAAGTCTGACTTGTACCACACCTCTTGCTGGTTCTTTATCCTGGTTGGCATCATGATCACATGGGATTCGCTAATATACTTGCATGTCAGTGCTTGAAATTTGCGGCTGCATGTTTGATTTTGTTACAGTGATATCAGTTAAAAAATCCTGGAAACGTTTCTTATTTTTGAGGACAGCTGTACTGTAAACACAAGCCCGAGTCCCCAGCGGAAGTTCCTACAATATCCCTCAGGAGTACAGGCATGATAGACGTGCACAGCACTAGTGACAATTATGTGCAGGATGTCAGAATATTGACATCCCCATTTCCAATTTGCCTCATTTCCACTACACCCCACTGATTATCGTTTCTTTTCTTTTAGCTTTCAGAGAGGCTTATGCAACAAGTAAAAATGTCAACGGTTTGGGTACCCAGCCAAATCAGTCGTAGTGGGAATGGGGCGAAGTGGAAACAGGGTGAAGTGATCGACACCCATGACACCCGGAGTAGGCAAGAATGTCGGTCACTTCGGCATCTTGCCAACTCGGCACCCAGTCGGCACCTCCAATTTTACCTTCGGTCTGCGTTGTCCAACTCGGCACCTGACCGACTCGGCACTCGAACCGAACCAATTGGTTCTAATTCCGTACAGGCACTTAGTTAATTTTGGTTGATTTTGAGATTGGCTAATCCGCATGGATTATGGTAACCCAATTAGTTCAACAAAGAAATTCATAAAGAAACGAGTTTCTTATGAAAAAGAGAAGATTGAAGGAAACCCATTTTTGAAATCTAAGTCTGATTTTAATTTTAAAAAGAGAAAAATAATCCTTGCTTTATCTTGGCAATTCTGTGAAAGCTCGTTATCGAAGTTGCCCGTGTCCCCGGCCCCCCTGGCAGACCTGACCTAACCCACAAGCCGAGCAGCTACTAGGCCCGACTAGATACTCCTACTACTCTGCAAATACATGGCCCAGCCCGCTGTGCATGCAACGCTAGCGACTGGTCACAGCTTATGGGTGGGCGGGGTGATCCATGCCGGCTGGGCCTGGCCAGTTATACTAACAAGGAGAGCTAAAGTAAGACAGTGGTGGACTAGGCACCCACTCAAAAAAAAAGACTTATTTGAGAAAGCAGCTACATGTATTTGAGAAACTTTTTTGTCAAAAGACTTGGAGGTGTAGATTCCATTAATATAAAAATAAAATCTCCAAACAATGGGCTAGTTGGTTAGTGCGATGTTCCTGTACCTCATTCTCTTAGTCTTACTCTATCAACCACGTACCGCGTACGTTCCATCCGTGTAGTTGCCGAGTTTGAGAGGTGCCGTGTTGGCAAGGTACTATGTTGGTTTGTGTACAGGTGCCAAGCTGGCAAGGTGCCGAAGTGACCGGTTACTGAAGGGGATGTCGGACAACTCGACCGTTTGCCAACTTGACTTCGGACAACTCTACCGTTGAGACAACTTGACCGTTTGCCAAGTCGTCCCTAAGGACAACTCGACTTTGACAGAGAGATAACTCGACCAGTGAGATCTCTCACATAATACAGTCATTTTCCCAGTTCAAGATAGCGAAATTATACAGTCAGATTGCAGCTCTACAAAAATCCTCTAATTCCAGTGAACTGTGGTCACCGTCCACCTTGTGTGATAGAGATACCACGGTTACCACTAAATCAGTTTCAAATTTTTAACTTTTAATTCAGACATACAGGATCGACGAAAGAGTGGTGACACTTTTTCTCGCTCTGGATCCGTTTCCAGAAAGTAACCACGTGAGCGGCAAATCTATTTCCAGCCAGAACCATTGCAAAAAGCTTATTGTCTAATGAAAAATTCCTCAATTAGAAAAGTTGGTTCATAAATAAGAATTCCAATCAATTTTTAAAAAATTAAATCTTGTGTAAATTTCGACTCAACTTTTTCAGCTGCACAGCACGAGCCATCAACGATACTACATCGTGCTGCACAGCTGATAAACTCATTATATCACATACATTTCTGCAATGTCGGTATAGCAAGATGAGTTCGCAAAGTACATGTATATTTCGTGCATGCACTTAATGCTTGACCAAAAAACTAGGAAACAATATGCGTTCAGTTTTCGGCCAGTTTTAATAAAACGCCACTTTGAAGATCATTTTGATTAAACAGACATTAGATGCAAGAGTTTATATGACTGTTGAGTAAGAACAAAAAGGATTTGGAATCACTCGCAGTGAGTGACATATCGCCCTAGACTATGCATCATTTTTTTCCCGCTACCGTTCCAAGATTTGGAAAGTGCAAATAAGAATTCTGGCCAAAATTTTCCGAGAGCAAGTTGTGTTCAAGAAGTAGAAGAAGTTTACATTTTACTTTAAACCAAATTCTGTCTGAGAATGCAGAACTGAAGGACAACACCAAGTAGGTAGGTTAAGCTAGGACTGTAATGCATACGGGCCATATACGTGCAGCGCGGGTGCAAGATCAGTTGATTGTGCAAAGAATGACTTACTAGAGCCACCATTTTTATAAGTACCTCCAAAATTAAGCTTGTCTATCTACTACATGAAATTCCATCCTTAAGCCTTAAGGCATACATGTATGTTATTTTCCACCGTGGCCTCAGTAGACGACTGGGCTGAGCGGGCAGTGTCCCAACAAATGACTTGTCTCAACGGACGAATTGTCTCAACCATGGAGGAAGGACACAAACAAATGTTTGTGCCCTTCCTCCACCATGTCCATGTCTCAACATGCTCAACGGACGACTTGTCTCAACGGTCGAGTTGTCTCTCCCTTTTACACACGGACGGTCGAGTTGTCCGGACCCCACTGTATGTAGGCAACGGGCATGACGACGCGCGGGGTGGGTTCTCGAACATGTCGACAAGAAGTTTAAGTTGGCCGGAGGGTCTATGCCTATTTAATGAAAATTGTGGAGGCAAGATGCAACATTCTGTCCAATTTTACCCCTTCGCTTGGCAAATGGATGTAACAAAACAGTTTTCATACCAAAATATACCTTTTGAAAGGATTCTTATACAAATCTGTGGCAAACGAGGCGACCCTCCCTCTCAGTGTCTGATTGTCCGCAGCCATGTCTGCTTGAGGAGAGGCCTCGATATAGCGCCCTCTGTGGAAATAGTTTATCACACCGAACTACACGACATTTAATAGAAATACAGTATTGAGTTAGTTGCATGGCAACTTACTCCAATGTGTGCGCAATCAACCGTGCTCCTTACAAAGTATACGAAACTAATTGATTGAACTCGAGCAGCTCGGGTTCAGGGATGGCCTATTTGAGATACAGAATTTACAATGTACTGTATGAATGCAGTGTGTGAAGTTAGCTTACCTGCCATCAGGCCTTGTGGTATTTTACGTGATGTTTAAATTAAATGCGAGTAAATCGCATCAAGAACATGGAGATAGTTGTGGCAGAACATTGATGATGAAAAACTCAGACTCTGACATGACAAACCGACATGAGTGACAGGTAAGCATGGTCACGATGGTCATAATGGTAGACCTCTATTGTATTCACAACGTTTAAAATTCATGAACACTTGAAATCGCTAAGTATTGGGACGTTTTAAACTGTAGACACATACACATTTTCTTCCTCTTTATTATTAAACTATTGTCATGATTACGTATGTTTGTTCATTGGACCTAAGTTCAGGGTAATGGTTTGGGACCAGGCAGTTTTTCCAATCCTTTTGTGTTTATTCCTGCTTTTCCCAATGACTGTTGTTTTTTCTTTTCTGTCAGTGTTCCACTTTTGTACATGTATCACATGTGATTTCATTATGGAGAAGTGAATAAATCAAATCGTATAAAAAAGAAAGTCCTCAGCTCAAGAATGGATTGTTTGCGGTGATTTCATACTTTGCCAAGCAAACCACTCAATCAGGCCTTACATGTACGTTGGGTTAACAGGGCTAAGTCATTCCCAAGCAGGAAATGCAGGATCTGATGAGAACTGTTGAACAAACATGCACATGTAGTTAATTAGGTTTGATAATCCTATCAATAGAACTACATGTATGGTGGGCCTCATGTAAATACATGTAGGTCCCTATAAAAACCCATTCACAATAAACTCATCTGTGACTTTCTTGTGAAAGTTTGACTTTCTGTTTTTTTATGTGAGGGAATTTCCCCCAGACTCTTATCTGAAAAATTAACATCTAAAAACTAAGCTCATTGAAATTTAACTTGTTTTGTATCTTATGACCTAAAACCTATTATACTCAGACTCACAGTAATGTAGAAATGGGACTGGGAAGGCTACATTTATACATGGTTTTGAGAAATATGGAAAGAAAGATAACTTCCATAATCCTACCACACCTCTTGCACAAAACCTCAAAGGCAAAGGTTGTGAAAGAATAAGTCCAAGTGTTCTCAAAGAAGACACAAGGTTTTTTTCTCCTTAGTGTTTCTTCATCAAATTTTTGGTAGTATTCGTGCCACGAGGGCTTGACTTGATCTTGCTGTGGCTTAATCTCTTCTTGCAGATGTACATGTACATGTATGTATGAATCGGGAGTTGGGCACTTGTCACAATCCTAATTACCGCATGTACATGTACTTGAGATTTCATTTCACTGAAACAAAGAGACAGTAAGTAAGACACCCTCATAAGAAGTGTCCGCACATTTTGCTTAACACGATGAGGTCACATCTGATTTTTAGTGTTCCTATCATTTGCAAATGTGTATTTCATGCATGCACACCAGCTCATAGAGTTCAGTTCACCATACCCTAGGGTAGAGTGATGACTTGGCTCAGTTTCTCTTGTAATGTTTGAGAGCTTCAGGTGCTGGTATTCAAATATGGCAGGAGAGTACAGTCTGACAAAGGGCCTTGCCCAATATCCACATAACCGAAGATTTAATTGGTTGTGGAATATTCGAATATTATTTTTCAAATTTGAATATTCGAATGCAAAATTCATGAAAAGGAAGGGAAAATTTTCTTCTGTCATGTTTGTTTTAAATGAGAAAAATGCATTATAGAGGCTGTTTCAAGCAGATTCAAATGAAAAGCATCAGGATCTTACAGCGATTTAAAAAGTAAATGACATGTACATGTATGTATTCATTAAACAATTTAAAAGGAATAGAAATTTTCAACAGGGCAAGAAGTCTTGTTCTTCTCTTAAATATTGCTAAATCGTGGCTGGAGATACATGTACAAGTACTCCTAGATGTGAGAAGCTATTATATTGATCATAATAGACAATTGTGTGCGTTATTGCAACTGATTTTGTATACATGGTATATGGTTTGTTCATCAACAATCTGCCGGTTGGTACAACCGAATATTTGGATATTCGATCAAATTGAAGGTCAAATAGTGAATTATTCAAATTGATGCGGCCCTAACCTAGTTTGACAATGGTACAATGAAATTGTAGAGAAGCTTGTAAAATTATATGACTGAGTCCATGTACATGTAAATGTACGTCTATGATGCTTCGCAAGTTATTGTAATTTGACACAAATTTGAAAGTTCCATCTTGTGATTTTTCTCCTAGGTTTCCAGAAGAGAGCCAAGTAGCCCACACCACCAAGTGAAGATGGCTTTCTATTCATCACAGGTGTTCTTCTTTGATCAGAAGATCATGCTGAAGCGTAAGAAGCGCAGACGGAAACACCCGGATGAGCTTCCACGCAGCTTACGCTTTGCCAACCTCAACCCCCGCCTGGCTGCATTCTTGTCCAGCCAGGAGAGGCAGAAGAACAAGAAAGCCCTCGAGGGGGAAGGCGGGGAGGAGGGGCAAGATGCGGAAGATGACAGGGGGGCGGATGGCCTCCTCAAGCATGGCCACGCCCGGCGGGGCAGCCTGGACAGCCTCGACGAGGGAGAGTACTCCCAGCGGCAGATGTACCACGAGGCCGTGGTGGCCGCCCCAACACTCCTTGTCCAATTGACTAAAATCCTCTACCTCTTTGAGAACGAGCAGCTGGACCTCCCGAGGGAGTTGGTGAACTACCTCCAGAGCAGTTACCGCGACCTCACGGCCGAGGTCCAGTACACACGCTATGAGTGGCAGTGCCCTGAGAACGTCCCCCGGGAGGATGCCAAGGAAGGAGAGGGTGGGGCTAAGAAGCAGTCAGAGGGAGACCAACCCCCGGACGAGAATGGCAAAGAGGGGGACAAGGGAGAGAAAAAGAAACGGCGGAAGAAGAAAGTGGAGGACGGGGAGGAGGAGGGCAGGGCGGGGTCTCATTCAGTGATGGACAGCACCCTAGGGAGTGTCAGGGATGCACAAGGGGGTGCCAGCAGTGTAGCAATGAGCTCATCTCAACGAATCAAACCTAAGACGGAAAAGGGCAAAGGTACGTACATGTAGGCTACAAGTTACTCAGGTTCCCTGATAACTCTCACCTATGCTCCTTTAATAATCCTACATGTTCTCTGAAAGGGGATTCAGGGCTGTTCGACATGTAGGTATTGAAGGCGTAATTATTACATGTACCTTGATAGAGGAACTCGTTATTAAGCCTCAGGAGCTGCATGTATGCCAACTGAAGCTATGTGCATGTACATGTACATCTGAGTTCCAATTTTCAATGCAGTTGATTTCTTTCCAAATCATTTGGAGTCCCTGAATTTTCTGCATATGTACATATGTTTTTAAATACCACGAATACTGAACATTTCATTCTCTTTTTTATTCAAGACCAAAATTATGCATCTCAAAACTAATTTGTGTACGTTACGTTACAATATTCATGGGCACAAATTCCCATTGTGGTAACTTCCTCCTGCAAAGTTAATATTGTCATCACTTTCCAAGAGGAAGTTGCTTGATCGTCACCGGTGACAAAAGTGATATGACTGGTTTCTAAGTCTTTACACTTGTGCAACTGTGTGCCATCGATGGATGCAAGTTGTTGAAGAATGGGCTTATTGTTAATGTTAGGAAAATATCAACCGAGTTTAAGTGGAGACTTTATGGGTTCCCTCTTAACAACCACTTAAACAGATTGTGCATGCTTTATCAGATATTTACAGGAATTAGTGCATTGATTTAATTACATGTAATTCTCCCTCCCAAAAAATAAAAGGGTAAATGATAGTTGTTGGTTGCTGTTGTAGTTGAATGTTGGTAAAACAATGAAAAAGTGGGATCTCCAAAACTGGTCAAGTATGGAATTTTAATTTATGCGGTGTGCACAATACCCGTGATTATCATGATACAATTACATATAGAAACAGATTCTGCAGGATCGTTTCCCTTTTACATGCACATATTATCTGTGACCATTATTACATTTGAAATGGATTGTTCTACGATGTAGTCGTGGCTTTCACGATGTAAAAAAAATACCTTGTGAAACAGCACGCCGTATGCAAGGTACAAGTTCATATACACATCAGTCTAAAAATAAGTCTGTGGGACATGAATTGGAATCAATGCATCAATTGCAAGAAAACTTTGAGCGTGTTAATTTTTTTATGTTCCCTAGTTGACAGAAGGGCATCTACGAGCACCTCCAACCATCGCTTGTCAGTCGTAGGTAAGGTGGGAGGCGATGCAGGCACCGCAGTTGGAGAAGCCCCCTCAGAAGGTATGCCCAGCTATCCTTACAAACTCATTTTAAATGTTTCAATTTAATCCTGGTATGTACAGTAGATGCCTGTTGGCTTCTTGTTTTTTTGGAGGGGATTTCAAGAAATTTTGTTTGTAATACATGTAGCCTTCATTCCAGCTCCACCAAGTCGTGGCATTGCCAAGTTGTCGTTCGTTGTCACCAGTGGCGGACACTGTTTTACAGTGCACAGAGTATTAAACATGTTAAACAGAATTGATTGTGACATAGCACATGTTTTCAACACAGCTGTAGAGGCGCCGTACCAGGCTCGATCTATCTGCAAGGTGTTGATGACCAGACAACTGATTATTCCCCCGCTGTCTGTAATTAACATGCTGAAGCATCTACAGGCTGCTTGCACAGTGTCAATATTAAATCACTTCAAAAGGCAGTTAATAGTGTGTAGCCCAACACAAATATTGACAAACCGTCCAGTGAAACGCACCCTCAAATTAACATTGTTTTCACTTGCTACATTTCCCACTCAGAAATATAGTTTATTTAAGGCTTTCAGCATTCATTTCTCTCAAAAAAATTTATTTGGTGACAGTTTGCTGTCAAATTAAACTGGTCACAAGAAATTCCAGCTTTTGGTTTCTTTTCTTTCTGAAATAACAGTTCTGTCGTCTGATGATTTGTTGGAAAGAAGAATTCTGTGAGCATTAGTAGCTCAAGTCCAAAGATTTCAGGATTATTCATGCTGCCGAAAAAAAAAGTTTAATTACCCTTAATTGTATCCCCTTTTTTTGAATGACCTTCCACCTTGTTTACACGCACATGTGATCATGACATGTACCGGTAGGTGCTTTGTGGTTTTTATTTTCACTGTTCAAAATTCAGTGAAATATTCAGGAGTGGATAATTTTCAACTTTCACAGAGGCAAGAAGGCTTTTGTCCAAGTGCTTGCTCTCACTTTTAAACAGAGTTGATGAAAAATTGGCTGACCACTTGTTTGCCAAGTTTTCTGCTCTGTGACATCTATGTACAGGTACATGTATGTGAATTTCTGGCCCCTACATGTATATGCATGTGAAGCATCCCCACTTAACTAAAGGAACTCATTCTCTTTTGTTTTTCCTTCTCTGTGAACAGTTGTGCACCAGCCCAACTTCCTACAGGTCATTAGCTTCTCCATGTCGTCCAAGGTGTGCGAGGAGAAGGGCTGGATCCTTGAGAAGGAGGAGACGGAGAAAGAGTTTGAGCAGCGGACCGTTCTGGAATGGGCGCGGGAGCGGCTCCAGCAGGCCATGGGTCTAGCGTAAGACACAGAGTTTGTTTGTTTTCTTTTCTTGTTGCCTAATATGTGGACTCCTGTCAGGGACTGTAGTGCTACTGCCCAGTATGTGTCTCTTGTACATGTACATGTAATGTACAGGTGTTGTGGTTCAGTCCATCAAAACAGACAGGTTTGGCACATTGCCAAAGAGAAATTGTACAGCTTTCATAATTACTCACATGCTTTTGAGTTTTAAACTCCCTTTCAGCAGAGAATCACACCTACATGCATTACTAAGGCATTCAATAGACATCATTTTTTCCGTTTCTCGAGTGCAGGAATTGCAGAAATACCCTGGCATCACCATGTGTTCTCTTAATTGTCACAGGCCGTTGCCATGATTAATCACAGTAATTGCCCTTTTGTCCAGTTTGTCATTGGCACAGGTGCACCGCTTGTTATTTAAACCATTGCAAAATCAAGATCCTTTGTGTATTTTTGTAACCGCATGAAGTTTTATTTTGTGGTTGGAAATTAATGCCGCTCATGCCATCTGACTCTGTTTTAATTGGTTTGCTGTTGCTAACATAAACCGGTAGTTGCTAGTGTTGCCTAGTTACAATCCCCTCTCCCTAGTTACAAACATTAGTCTGTAATCAGATACTTTTGTATATGGCTCGACTCAAATACACAATTTCAAATGACAGTGTTTTGGTTTATCTCATGGAGTTTGAGCTGTGAAGCCCAGTTGATTTGGTTCGGACTGTTTGGGGCCATATGGGTATATTTTTGATATTTACATGTAAGTGGTTCACATGTATGACTTGTATGCATTCTCCTCAGAAAGAAAAATATAAAAAAAATATTATTTGAACATGTTGAAAGCTACAGGTATTTTTCATTCCAAATTCTGTTAACCAGTGATTTGTCAAACGCAATCCAGTTTTGTTAGTAGGTGCACATGTACCAGCAGATAATGCCAACAGATATATATTTTTTCAGTTCAGAAATACTTGAACCTTAATCGAAATTCAATGGCCAAGGCAGGCATCGAACAAAAGACAGCATATTATCTGTGTTTATAAATGACTCTGCATGGCCATTAATAACCAGACTTGTCAGTATCTGCTATTACAATGTATACGTCACTAAGCACAGCTCACTTGAGTTCCGCTTGAATAACAGAGACTTAGTTTTAGGCCTTATTCAGCAGAGTAACCTAAAACCATTGATAATAAACACGTCCAGATGGCTCCAGGAGAAGCTGATATGTGAGTTGGAGGTTAGAGATTAAAAAGCAAGTAAGCAGAGCTGTGTTGTAATTAAATCACAGGAGTGGCTTAATCATGCAGTTTATTTGAACTGTTTTCAATTCATTCTGTTTTTTTCCACTTGCATGTACATGTAGATTCCCTACTGTTTTCAGTTCTGTTTTATTCCTACTTGGATTATCTACAATTTACATAAAACTGGTATTTATGGTTTAAAAATTCAAAAATATTAGTGTGTGGGAATAGTACAGGTTCATGTATGTTTGCACGCCATACATGTACGGGTATGCATGTACATGTATTGAGTAACACGAGCTGAAATGTTTTTTTTGCTGGTCCCTAGACCACAAAACTGAACAGTTTTCTGAATGGAACAGTTTCTGAAATTAGAACAATTCAGTCTCACAGATGTGGCTATTTGAGCCAGTGTTTGAACTTTTTGAATATTGAAGTTTGAATTGGTGTTGATAAAAAGTGAACAAAGAAAACTTTCTCTTTCTCATCATTCACGAACATTTTGCATTTATAATGGTTTCTGTATCTCCTCTCATCCCAGAAAGGAGCAGCAGCAAAGAGAGAAGGACGTGGGGCGGGATCGACCGCTGCTGCTCCGTTACTATGGTGACGCCAAGCGGGAAGCCATGCTGAAGTACACAAGCAAGCGAGGGAACAGCAAGCCGCAGAGCTACAGCGCTGGCCGCATCGTCGCTCCCAGGCTGCCCGGCCAGGCGGCGCTGCCGCCAGGCAGCGCCAGCCAGCACAAGGTTATCACGGGCCTGCCAGACGGAACCATGAACGTCTTGTATCCTTTTAACCACTTTGTGTAGTAGGACCTCCAAGCATGCAGGGACTCTGTGTCTAAATGTGGAGGATGTCTTGTTATGGTGAATTCTGTATGTAGTACTCATCCTCAAGTTTATGCACACACCTGTCAGTGCAAATAGAGTCCATGAAAGCCATCCTAATTATGGGCCCAAAATCATTGCCAACACTGTTATGTCAGCTAATAAGTCTTAATATCTGTCACATGCATAGCTGCTACGTGTTATGTACATATTAATCAGTGGTACATGTACCTGGTATCTAACGAGTAACCTTCCTATTTGTGAAAATGCATCCCTGAGTCATTTACAGTGGGCCAACATTTGCCCTTGACCTCACACAATGCCACAGCTACCCTTCGGGCAAGTTGGCCATTATCCTGAGCAAGGCCGGTTTTGGCAGGCCAGGCTACTACACCATTGTGTACAACGACAACGCCAGCCACGACATGCTGGCCGAGTTTACGCCCACCGGTAGAGGGACATGCTATCACCCAAACGGAATGGTCAGGTGAGGTTCTGCCCTGTGTCCATGGCACTTGGATGCATGCACTAACCTGCGGCTTTTGTATCAGGATTTATCAAAGCAGTAGGGGGGTCTTAAAAGAGATTTTTTTTTACTGTCTTTGTCCTTGGTGTCATTAATCTGCTGTTGCAGAAACTGTGTATTACATCAGAAATAATAATGCTAATAATGTTGTCATGAAAACAGTAGGTTTGACCCATTGATACTGCCATCTTCTTGATAGAGGCCATCTGTGCTAGTATTGGATGCTTTGTTCCAATATTTCTTCTTGATGTCTTTGATCAATTATGAGAACTGTGCATTGAGAATTCTAAACTGCCCAGACCAGAATCTGTGGTCACCTTAAAGCTGATGCTCCCTACATAAGAATAGGCCGAGAAATCCTGGACTCTTATTCAACACAAAATCAGAAAGGCTGAATTGATTGTCCAAATTATTTTCTGAAAGTTTGGCTCCAACTTCTACCGACCAGATTTCTCAGCACCGAGAAAATGGGAATGCAGATGGACACCGAGGGTGCGGTCATACGCAAGTGGGAGTGGCCCCTGCCGCATCTGCGCATGGCCACGCCCATCTTCTTCCACCTCAACCACAACATCAGCTTCCGCTGCCACAACCGGACCCAGATGACACTGTCCTTCCTGTGCCACAAGGAGTCGGCCAAGATCCAAGTGGGCCAGGTGCTGATGGCCGTTGATCCGGTCACCCAGGAGGACTTGGTGAGTTGTATTGCATTGATTAATTCTCTATGGGATATTCCGGGGGGCCTTATCTGGCCTTTTTCGTTGTATGGTCCTGGCCCAGTCTTTTTAAATGCAACTGATAACTTTACTGGAAGCAGTTTGTTTCCATTTCTGTGTTTCCTGACCAGCACACTGCATGTTCGTATGCAGACTGGGTTTGAGGTGTGCATATTTTCACTGAGCACCAGGCATTGTCCTTGTACAGTAGGGAATGATTGCAGGGTCGAGCAAAATCCTTCCTCCATATTGGTCCTAAATAGCCAATGTGCCGATCCTGTCAGAGGGTAAGTTGTTGTTGTAAAAACCTGCATGAGGTGTGTTGCTTAGTGATGGACTGCTTTACCCTTTTCTGCCCACTTCCGTGTCGCTTAGCTGTGCTTTCATGCTTAGCTCTTAACTTTCACAGAGGTTAGCTGTTGCATTTGCAGAATTCCAGGCTTTCTGCAAAGTTCAGTTGCGAGTGGGTAGTGCACATGCATACTATGCCATTATCTACCCCTTATTTCATAGAACCCACTTACATCCTTGATCAAGATACCATACATGTAAGTGCACAGACTGCATATGATGTGTGCTGACAAGGGTCAATCCATTTTCCCTGTTTCAATCATGCATCCCCTTTCTGGCAGTAGACGCTGAAGGATCGCCTGTTTCCTGTATTATCGTTTGACCAGTTTAGTTTGTTCATCTGAGAAGTCCAATAGGCTGGAAAAAAGCATGCACATGTAATTGCAGCCTAGTTTGTTATAGAACTATACATATACGCTAGTTATTATTAGAAAGGATTTATAGCAGTCATCTGCAATCACCTTGTTCTGGCTTTTCAGGGTTATCTGGAGATGGAAGAGAATTTTCAGTCCAACGCTGCCAAGGAGAGCATAAGACCCCCGCCGATCATCAAGAAGCCTCCAAAACGTGAGCCGCAGCGCTGGAAAGCCAAGGGCACGCCCATCCTGAATCCCAAAGCGCCCAAGCCCAATGCTTTCAAGGAACAGGTGGCCGAGATCGTCAAGAACCTGGTAATTGAAGACCGGACGGAGTACGGGATACCAGCTGAGAAAGAGCTGACTGTGCTTGCAAGAAAGACAAGGTACCATTTGACTGCCAAACTCACCAGCAATTGGTATAGTGTACCGAAGTGAATACGTCACGCGCACAATTAGTGTGTAAAAGGCATTAGCGCGAGAACCAGCGCGTGAACCAACATGCGCGCGTACTCCATTCGTTTGCACTGCACTTTCTGGTTCGCAGTGACGTCACACTTCGGTACTCAATGCAGCTGTCGTCACCAGAGTGAATCCTAGTGATCCACGGTACTTTCAACTGTCACTAGAGGGAACAAATCAGCAGAGGCATGCCCTGCATTGTTGGGAAAAGTTGACATCGTAGGACTAAGAAGGGGTCATTACGTACAGCTTTCAATGCTGAGGTCATTCGAATTCTTTGTTAACTAGCATCAGTCTCACTCAGATGTCTGCCATCTAAGAGCTTTGGCAGCCAGCAAATTAGTGAAAAAGAATTTTTTTGGGGGGGGGATGAACATTTAGGCGTATGCACTGCATTGTTTATTGCTCCTAATGATATGATAAACACCTCTTCACATTCATTGGGGAAAGGGTAGGACCTACGGTACATGTACATGCTTAAATTAAGAGGACTGTCAAATCTGTCTCTTCATCAGGCATTTACTGTCTGGCACAATTAAAGCATATAGAAGTGTCCATCACAGCTTAAACAAAGCACTGAAAGCAGCAATATCTGTGTGAAGTTGTTGGTGCATAGCTCAAACATTATTCAGGTTTCTTCTGCATACATGTAGATATCACTGGATCTCATGCAATAAATCTTAATGCTGTACTTTCTGTAAGTTTAGTTTTCATAGTTCATTTGAGAAAGAGCACATTGAACTTGTAATCTTTAGTAAATCTCAGTTTGGTATAAGGATGAGAATGAACATTATGTTGGTGAAAAGGTTTGGGGGGGGTTGCACTGGTTTACATTGTGAAATATTCTAGCCTTTATAAACTCAACATTGGCCCCAACTCAGCTTAAGGTTGGGTTATGTAAACATGCATTATTCCGTTTGGTAAGTGTAGAGGAGAAAGTCACATTTTGTGTCTACTCACCATTATGTAGGATTGCCTGTGAGGACTGGATGGACCATTACCGTATGGCAGTCGGAATGCAACTCATCAGCACAGCTGCTCCGTCCAAGCGGAGAAAACGAGGCGTCCAGTCTGCGAAGGCGGCCCCCACGCAGAATTTGGAGGAGGGTGTGGCCGAGGAGGAGCAAGTGCACAAGGCTCAGGCTGCAAAAGCCAGGGTGCCTTCCGCACCGGCGGTCACTTCACACAAGAAGCGGCCGTTCAGCACGGTATCATCGCTGTCGATGGGCAGAAGCAGTCGGTCCACGAGCACACGGGCCACCGAGAGGCGGGAGAGGGTGCGCGTGGATGTGGAAGATCACAGGGGTGTGTCCAAACCAGGCACGCCCGCAAAGTTTTCGACCATAAGCGGGTGAGGAATCAAGCCAGTGCTTGAGGCATTCTGGCAAAAATGAGACAGGACTGGGCGTGGCTATTGTTGTGAAAAATGAAAAAAAAAAACATTTTTTTTTTACTTTCTGGTTTTCAGGTATTGACCTTTGACACTGTCAGCAATATTACAAATGCTGTATTGTACTCAGACCAGTATGACATTTGATATAAACTTGTCAACTCAGTCCAATTTGCAATCCAATCGTTCTGCATTCAGTTGTTACATTATCTCCTGTTTGCAGGCATGTGGCTGGCAGTGGTGATCGGTCTCGTAGTCCAGCTAGCAGGATTGCCATGTCCACTGTCAGCACTGACAGGAAGAAACCATCTCCGCTAACCGGCTGCCCTGTGTATCCTTGACAACATGCATGCAGACCCCTCTCCTCGTCCCATTAAAAAGATGTAAACTTGGGGTTGTTTCCGTTTACTGGAATTCCTGTTGACCGTGTAGATGGCCACTGTGTGAGAGAGCTCAAGTGCAGGTGGTTTCCCATGTGCATTCATTGACTGGTGTGGCTCCGAATGCAAACAAACCAGTGGTCTTTTTTCGTCCCACTGAAGAGTTGTACAGGCACGCAACTGTTCCTTGAATCAGCGATTTCCTTGTTATTCACTTCACACTTCAGGCTACTGAAATTTGAAAACACTTTACAAAGTCTTGTAAAGATTGGAATTTCCTCATTTTTTGTCTGAGTCGAAGTTGCATGCCTGCGTGGTTGTAAAAACATGCCGTATATTATTCACTCAATGTTTCAGTGAGTTTTGTGTTCGAGTAAAGTTCCACATACGAGAAAGCCCGTGAGTTTGTTATAAGCGCATAGAATTATATAAATGGAAGAACCACACGTCACTTAGTCTTTATCCTGAACCATGAAGACGTCATTTTTTAGTGACCGAAATGCTTTTTTGTTTTGTTCATTTACCCTTCTACATTGTTTGCATGGTTAATATTTCCGGTACATACACCTTTTTAAAAGTAGCGCCAATACTGAACTATCAATTAACATACTTTCAGGTGGACACTGGGTATGGTACCATTGTTATGCCTAACCCTAACGATCCCAAACCAGCCAAACTCCAACACCAGGGTTGGTTGGAATGAGTACAGCACTGGTATAGTGGCTGTGTTTTATGTGGGATTAGGCATACCAGAAATAAACAGTCTGTTTATGTGCACAGTTATATTATACGCTGTTGAGATTTGCAAGGATGAGGAAGCTTGCTAGTAAATCACCCTAGGGAGTTAGGGTTAATGCCAGTAGGCATAACAGTATAAATGACTAGCATCCCATGGTTTGCTCGTCCATTTAACATGAGCGGTATAGTGAGAACACTATACACATAAAGCCACGTTGTCCTTAACAAGGTCACTGCAGTGCACTGCGGGCGGAGATGCTGGGTGATACCATAGCAACTTGCCGCTGCAGCCGCCACCGCATCCCCAGCATCAACGACCTGGAGCTGGAGCGTTTCCTGGCCTCGGAGGTGCCTCGGTCCCAGCTGGTCGTGGTCTGCATGACGTCCTCCCTGCTGCCAGATGGACTGCCGTGCGCCGACATGCTGCTACACTTGTACGAACGGCAGAATAAGAACAGAACCAAACCATGCTACCAGGTAGGGGAACATGTACACTGGGCCCACACTACATGCAGGCAAGAGGATTTTTTACTCTTTCCAGTGTTCAAACTTCCATAATTTCCTGTCTGCTTGTTTCATTTCTAGAGCCGCAGTGATCCGTATCGATTATTCTTGTACGATGTGGCGGTAGCAGCCCAGTACACAAGCAATGATATACCAGAGCTCTTCACCCGACACAATGCCGTCCCAGGAATGTTTCTGGTAAGTTTTTGTGAAATTGAACATTTTTTCAGATTCTCATTTGTATTTCTACATCTTACCGTGCTGGGCAATTTTACCACAAATCAACTTACACGGTGATAGAAATACCTCATAATATGGCCCGGGAATGTTTGGACTGCATGTTGTTTCAGTGAATGAACTACCCAAATACTGGGTGAAAATGATGAAAGTTGATCGAGAACAAATGGCCAGGTGTAGCAGTTTTACAGATACAGGCAAATAAAACCAAACACTCATGAACTTCTGTGCAATCAAATGTACCAGATTTTATTCAAATTTAATCGCAAATGGCCAGCCAGTCTTACATGTACATAACATTCATTGAGTTGTCTGTTAAAATATAGCACACTGGAAACATGCTTGGGGTGATTTGGCATGCTGAAATTGACGAGTCACGAGCAGGATGCTCATACCGTAAACAGTCACCATACCTCTGACAGTTTGCCCAGTCTAATTGATAGAGGGCCATCATGTGGGTGGTTTTGAACAGAAGATGGTAGCACCTATAGTTTTCAAGACTTCTGTGGTTTCACATCAAATCCACCGGACAGCAAAAGAAACTTGCCACTTCTGTCAAAGGCCACACATAAAAATTCACTCCATAGAAATAAACAATTTTTGTACACAGGTATGCTGCAATACCCCTTACTAATCACATGCCCAAAAGCAAGTGATTATCTTTATAACAAAGAAGAAATTGACATGCACAGCAACTTGATTACTGAATCAAAAGTCACACTCAAAAGCACTCTCCACCAATCAAAAATGACCCTTGAAATGGACAACATTTTAAACAACCAATGACAAAGTGAACACCTGTTTTGTCAAAATGATGTGCATGAGTGGTTTCTGTATAGGGATGCCATCCTTACTGACTATGCATACACATTATTGAAAAGTAATGATTGTGACTTCTTTATTTCATCCTGTGACATTGATTTCTGTGTAAAACTTAAGGCTCACTCTGTTACATTCTGTGACTTTTGACTCAGTAACCTGGCACTGTTTCAGTTTGTGCCTCAAAACAAAGCACAGCAAAAGGTCTTAACAAAACATTACTTCAACCCAACAGATCTATGCCAACTCCAGGCTCCTGTTTTGCGACCACATCTTCAACGGCTACGGCAATGCCAGAAAGGACTTTGAGAAGCAGATGTTGAAATCCAAGCGGGATGCCACACTGGGTAGAATACTGCCGCCGGACTTCCACTTCAGGTAGGCCTGGACCCCCCCCTCCTTTCAGCTTGTACAGCGTGCACTCCCTGAAGTCTGCTTTGGCAGCGAACCTGAGTTGACAAGCTTCTTAAGCCTGCAGGACAGACATCTATACACGTCTGATGCCCTGATGTTCTGTACACCCATGTGGGAATTCTTTGGAGCCAGGAGTGTTTAACCTGAACTTGATCACTGCCATTATAGCAAATATGTGCTTTGTGCTGGTGCCTCGGAGTGTTGCAAACTATTAGCTTATCATAGATATTGTAATTACATTGTATCATACAGTCAAACCTTGACATAGTGGCCACCTGCGGGACCGGCTGTTTCCAGCCACTAGGGCAGGTGGCTACTATAGCAAGGCTGTACATATGTACATGTACATGCTCACAATATACATGTGCATGTACATACACAAATTGGTGCCACTGTATGTACAAGTAAACCCTCCATTTGAATAATACATGTACCAATAACAATGCTGATAAAATGTGTCAGTCTGAGGCAAAAATTTTATTTTGCATGTATCTCTTGCTCTCAAGACACAAGAATGGCAAGAAGAAATCAGCATACATTTTTGACATTTGTTTGTGATGTAGGCCTTACACAAGTTGGACACTTCAAATCGAACTCAACGATGTTAAAAACTAGCTCACAAACACTTCACATTTTAATACAACAAACGTTGCAGCAACGTTGCATGTTTCATGCCAAGTGAACGATTAGTCTGTGCGCTCGGTGTCATTTGTCAAAAATACAAGCGTACAGTCTGGGAACTAAACAACGGGGAGAATTTCAAAGTCACTAGAGGGTCCACTTCGTTTTTGAGGCCAGAGTACAAAGATTTACACTGCAATGTAATTGTACACAAATGATTCACTCCGGGCTGGCCACAGGCTGCATTATGCAGTGGCCGCAATAGCAAGACATGGTTACAGTATGTTTACGTGAGAATGAAACGGGAACCAGCTAAGGCGGCCAGTTTAGAGAGGTGGCCGCTATAATAAGGCGGCCGCAACAGCAGGTTTGACAGTACTGGTGGCATCTGGCTGTATTTTGGGCCAATTTGTCTCGCTTTCTTCAATACTTGAGGGTTTGGGAGCAAATATACCATCCACAAAATATAACCTGCAGTTGATTCCTCCCTGTCACAGCCCCACCTATGGCCGTCGTGGACCTCGCTCTGCCTGGGGCGGTGAGATTGGGGGGGCCAGGGAACGTCGGTTCTCAGGCTTCCCTCGGCTACACTCTAGCCAGGGCGGCAGCCAGCAGAGGTCATCATCAACGTCCAGTCTCGACCAGCAGAGCAGGTCGTCCAGCACCGTCACCAGCCTGGAGCAAATAACGCTGCTCAGGCCCGGGACAAGGTAGGCATTCCAAAACTGACTTCTCGTTTGCTCTGCTGCTGAAGCTAGAATGTTTCTTTCCTCGTATGCTGGCATGTGCCAATTGGAGTGCAGTCAAGTAATCACAGTGAGCATATTAGGCTGTTGGTAATTCTTGGTGTGCATAAAATTATGTGCATGTATTAATACAACAAAGTACAGCCACGAGGTGGGAATCCTACCACAATCATTGTTTTACCTCAAGACTGCACATATAAGAAGATTGATTTTCTTACATAGAACGCTTTGTGGCCACTTTGGCTTCGGGATACGAGCATTAATATTTGAAAGACTAGAGGCAGTTAACTCATTTCCTCTGTCTTCCTTGCTTCACTAAATTTCTCAAAGCCTGGTAGGTTTTGAAGGATCTGGGAGTGCTACCTTTTGTAATGCATTCATTTGGTTTGGTTCTGCAGGCACCCAGAAAGCTCAGCAGCAGAGTACATGTCACTAAATCTCTCGTTCAACGGCGGTATGCAAGTAGCTTCGTGAGGAGAAATCCAGACGGACGGTACACCCAGACTGGACGAGTGTGTCAGGCCTCTGAGAAGCACAGGCCGGTTTGGATTCTACAGGAGTTGGCTCTCGAGATGCAATAGAAGTGCCTCATATACCTCAAAGGAGGTCTTTTGTTCCTAGGTCAGAATCGGCAACTATTGACAGGGTCTGCAACAGTAGGCCCTTCGGAAGTGGGTTTATCTTTTATATAGAACTTGACAACTTCAGTGAGCCTGTACCGGTACATCAAAGACCTCTTGTGGTGTTTTGTTTTGAAGACTTGAAGTTTGCCAAAATGGTCTTGCAGAGCGATTGTATATTTTGTGGAATGGAATTAATATAAAGGTTGTTTGTATGGTGCTCTTTAAGAGTTTATATTACATCACTTCATCTATGTGTGTTGTCGTTTTCAATGCACCATTGCTATTTTCTGCTTTGCACCTGCTGGTGGTACAGGTGTGGGAACATTTGGGTGATTGTGTAGCCTCTGTGCCATGTCGCAGGTATGAGGACGCTGTTCACGTGTGATGTGCCCTAAATAAGACATCGGTTCATAGGCATTGTGCCATTTTGTCAGGAATTTCAGGGCCAGTCAATAACACTACACTGTTGAAAAAAGTTAAAGAGGTATCTCTAAGGAAAACATTATTCTCTGATTTCATCTGTTCGAATAAATATGGAAGCGTCCAAATCGAACGCAGTGTCATTTGTCTTCAGGGCTCAACTATAACAAGCTTGAAAGGGCTTTCTTGTTCATGCCAAGATGCGAATTCTGAATGCAGATTGCGTCATTCGGAGAAAACGAGGGGAACCCTTGCCCTGCTTTTATAGTGGATAAACCCTTGTGCTTGCCAAACAGCGCATATAGCTATTGTTTGTAGCCATTGTGTGGCATAAACAAGGGCTTATCCACTACTAACACAGGGCGAGAGTTCCCCTCGTATTCTGTGTTTTCTCCGAATGACGCAATCTACATTCAGAATTCACATCTTGGCATGAACAGAAAAAAGCCCCTTTTAGCTTTTTGTAGTTGAGCTCTGAAGACAAATGACACTGCGTTTGATTTGGATGCTTCCATACTTATTTGAACAGATGAAATCAGAGAAAACATGTTTTCCTTAGCGATGCCTCGTTAACATAGCTACAACTCTGATCAAATCCAGCTCTCGGATATCGTACCTTGTTCATAATGCTTTGATTGTCAAACCCTGCAGCTCCCTCTCTTGTCACTTCCTGGCATGCCGCAGTCATTCCAAACTTTCTTCCATTTGTCAACTTCCATCGATCCCACTTCAAAGTGCATCACCTGGTAAAGCGTCATGCACTACTGCATTACCAATATTGAATCGCAAATCAGAGAAAAAAACCTTTTACAGGATAAAAGTTGAGGGTCAATCGTATTGAGAATTGCTGCCGTCATACTTGGAACTCCGAACTAGTGAGGATTCATTTCAGTTTCTACTATGGCTTCATCGAAAATCGCATGTATGTAAAAATATGCCAATAATGGACTTACATGTACCGGTGCCTCAGCTTTAATAGGGTAGGATGTTACTTTATATGTTTAAACGAAAACAGTTCAGTAAAAAAACCAACAGTAAACATGACTTGTTTTAAATACCCAATCATCAAGCTACATTTTACACTGGTTGGGACAATGTGCATGGTTGAACTATGTAATTATGCATATGGAAACACCTATGTAGGCAGCAGAGGTCTCTGTAAAGTGTTTGCTAAATGTTTAAATGGTATGGGAAAGTTTTCATAAACTTTTTTCAAATTAAACGTAAATTCCCACCGTTATCCTCAGCGTGCAGCGTGCTTATGTTAATATTTTAGTGTTTGTGGTGTTCAAGAAACAACTCATTGATTTGTGTGTATTTCTGTTTTATGCTTCACGGCTAGTTTATTTATAATGACGTGAGCATTATCACGATTATACTTGTATTTGAGACCACATCTGGAGTCTGAAATTAAGTGCTACATACATGCACTTGGTATTTGGGTTGCACGAGTAGGGCTTGGTGTCCAGCATCGCTGAGTGAAAACAGAGTTTTATAATGGCTTTGCTGTGTGGTTGTATCTAGAGGTTGCGCATGGCTGCCATCATTGAGGTCATTGCTTTTGTTCCACAGGGATTCATAGACATAGCTGTAAAGACAAAGGACTTCTTTGTTTTGAACTGTCTGTTTCTTAATACACAAATGCACAGATTTTGTCAGTTTGTGGATTTTTTGGGGGGTTCTTCCCGAGTTGATTTAACATCAAAATGAACCATTCTGGTGTTAAAATATTTCCCATAGACCCTGTATGGCAAAGAAAGTGCTCATTTTTAAGTATACTTTGAAGTGCAGGCATTTCTGGAATCCTTTACCTTAGTGTTTTTATATATGCACATAAAACTGACCCTGGACAACCAAGAGATGTCGACATCAGTGTACAGTGTAATGCCCTTTTGAAAAACTCGAGAAAACTGCCATTTTTTTCTAAGACATTTGTGCACACTGGTAATAATATAACATGTACATATTTTTACAAATGTTAATATGCTGTTTTACAGAACTGGTTTACCAGGGTTGTACATAAATTTCTAACCAAGGTTGTGTACATGTACATAGTTTTCAGCATTATTTGTATAAAAGTATCAGAATAGTATTGAACTTATGTGTTAGCATTGTCCTGTATCACTTTGAACCAGCAAACTGTTGAGAGAACTTAATGCAGATAATTAACTTCCAGAACTTGAGCTTTTTTTCACCACACAAACAAAAAAAGACACTACATGTTCACCAGAGCCTTGAACGTTCAAAAAGATCTGTATTTTACCTGTCAGCGAAAGTTACCTGGAAAAAATTTGTTTCCATGAAAACTATTAATTTACAGTGTACAGTACTTACATGCAACACCAGGAAACTGAGACATGAATCGTTCCATAGCTTGTAACCGAAACATTTCCATCGGGGTCTTGGGCAGAATATATGTTTAAAGTGGACACGTAAACATCTTGAAATCAATTTGGCTTTACAATTTGCTGAAATGAACCTGTCATGAAGTTATGATACTTTTTATTGCAAACTGTTCAATTTGTACGTTTTGGTGTTAAGAATAGAAATTATGCCATGGTTTAAAAACTGGATTGTGTCCCAAGACCGGAATATTGTTCATGTTCTTTACTTTGAATCCGGTATAAAGCGCAACTTGTCAGTACTTGTTATGTATACATGACCTGAAAAGTCAGCCTTTTTTTAAACATAAAAGTATTCCATAACACAAATTCTGGGTAGCATTGAATATGACCAAACACAACATTATGAACGCTGCCTGATGTGTCTCACTATTGCACATTGAAATTAAAGTAAAACACCTTTAAGAACCAGATTAGTCTTCCAGACTCTACGGCAAAGACAATTAAAGCCAGGTGCTTAATACATGTAGCTAGCCTACAATGTATACCGGTTGCAAGAGTTGGCTTGGTAGAGTGTATGTGGGGAATGTTCCCTTAACTGAGAACAGGCTGGATAGCTATAAAAAGACAAGTAAACTGAGTAAAATTGTCTTTTGTTCAACAGATTTTATTTCAGGTGTTCTGTTTCTTCACATATCATGCATGTACACATACACGTGCATATAGAATAGCTGTCATTTTGCAAACCCAATCTGACAAAAAGTATATGAAAAGAGAAAATCCACCGGGATGAAGCTTGGCCTCTTTATTTCGTCGTTTGGTTACACAGGGAATACTGCTGTTTTTGTATCTTCATGTACATGTATCTGCCTTGAGCTGAAGTGCATCCCCAAGTGGCAAAAGATAGACAGATGGTTGTAAGTTTCCCAAGCAGGTTCTTGCATGCGTTCTGCGTATACGCAAAGACCATACATTAAGGAATAAATTTGTTACGCTTACTCAGTGCGCTCTGTGTCAAAGGTGCCATTGATCTCCATTATAAACGCGCGCCTATGCGGTGAGTACCAAAAAAAGCACGCCCTCTTTCGTTCCGCGCGGAGCTGACAGGGTTCATGTACATGACGTCACACACTGGCCTGACAACATAACATATGGAGCCCAGTGAGTCATGAAGAAAGACAGAGAATCCCCAGGATGGTTTATCATAGGGGCCGATGTCTTTGCTAGGGCTGATTGGGACATTGGTGCTACCAACAAGGTCTTTCATGAGATCCACCTGACAAATGAATGAGCCATTCCGCAAAAGGTCCTACCGTGTTGCCCCAGGGGACGAATTGGCTGGGTGGAAGCACTAGCTTACATGGATGATATACTTGTATTTTCCTCTGGATGAGAGAAGACGGAGGAATGCCTTAACCGGGTTTACACCATTCTGTATTGATGAAGTCAACAGATGAAGCATATAATGTAATGCAATCACATGTATACATGTTTTGATGTTTCATTCCTGTACCCCGACCTCCGATGCTTCGCTGTCATCGTCGCTTCCAATGAAAGTTTCTTCTTCTTGCCGGCACTGCCTGGATCTCTTGGCAGCTTCTGCTGCTAGGGATGGGAGGAAAGACATCCCAAATTGTGTTTGCCCTTCCGTCAGGTTGAAAGGGGACTTCACTGTAGCAGAGTCTTGCAGAGGTTCGTTACCAGGTAGATTTGTCTCAGATTGATCCATGTCATATGCCATCACGCTACTTTTCCCGGCCAGTTTAGTCATGTGGGAGTCACCTACACTTGTTCCCTCTTGCCAGTTTGATTCATTGAATTCGCCGTTGTGAACAAGTTCACTCTCTGAGGTGGAACAGGGAGGACGTGCTGTGACGGACCTTGCCACTTCCATTTCTCCAGCGTCCGTTGATGAGAGGCCCACTGATCCGACATCGTCTGTAGCACCAATACTTGACTTCCTAGCATCTGCAGCATCATGTAGGGGAGAATTTGGGCCAAAATCCCTTGAGGAACCACTCGTTCTGCCACCTGCATTCTCTCTTGGGCCCAGATTCTCTGCATTTATGCATCGAAGCATTCTAAAATCACTGGAATCCTCAGAAGCGTTGAGTGCCTTATTACTGGCCAGGATCCCTCCTGCATTTTCACTCAGGGTATCCATTGTACCGATGTCACTCTCTGGGATTCCCCTACCTGTGCACTGATCTTGCTCAGTACCGCCATCAGTCTTGGAAGAGTCGCTGGGACTGACCCTGCCAGAGGTTTTCTTGGACGTCTTGATCCTCTCTGATTTCATGCGTTCCCGTTGGGCCTTCCTGACCGTCAGGACAGAGCGTAATTCCTGCAGCATGCGCTTGGTTTCCTCCGCCTCCCGCCTCCGTCGCATCTGCGGGGGAAAAACAGTGGGATTTATACCAGAGCAATATGCAACCTTTACATTCTCACACCATTTGTTCACTCTTCCGACCAAAAAAATCACACAAGAACAATTCTTAAACACTACGGCGATTAGGACTGCCTTTGCAAGTACCCTACTCAGAGAGCTTTATTTTGCCCAAGTGGAAACACTGTCCTGTATGAAGCATCTAAGCAAAGGCTGCAAACGACTAAAGAGCCACCATAGGATCCTACAGTGAAACAGCCACCATAGGATCCTACAGTGAAACAGCCACCATAGGATCCTACAGTGAAACAGCCACCATAGGATCCTACAGTGAAACAGCCACCATAGGATCCTACAGTGAAACAGCCACCATAGGATCCTACAGTGAAACAGCCACCATAGGATCCTACAGTGAAACAGCCACCATAGGATCCTGCAGTGAAACAGCCACCATAGGATCCTACAATGAAACAGCCACCATAGGATCCTACAGTGAAACAGCCACCATAGGATCCTGCAGTGAAACTGCCACCATAGGATCCTACAGTGAAACAGCCACCCTAGGATCCTACAGTGAAACAGCCACCCTAGGATCCTACAGTGAAACAGCTACCATAGGATCCTACAGTGAAACAGCCACCATAGGATCCTACAGTGAAACAGCCACCATAGGATCCTACAGTGAAACTGCTGAATTAGGCTAGCTCCTTTGGCCTCAGAATTGACAGTTGCTGTTGGCTGCGCAATGCAATGTTGCAGTGTACAATCACAATTACTGATGACTATTTCTCCTCTGGTGTCCTAGTATATGCAATGTCTATTAATGTAATGCGTCTTAATGCATACTGCATGATCCCAATGCTTTATTATAATAGAACTTATGTGCGTTGTTTATGGTTTTGATGTTTTCATTATTTTATTATCTATTGTAATATTTCTTGTACGCATTTTTTATGATTTTTAATATATTTTGATGTATCACTGTGCACTGTACCACTGTAAGTGGCAATAAACCAGTAATAATAATAATAATCATGCACAGTGACAGCTCTCGCATTTGAATTGGTGGTTGCCAGCACTACTGCATCATTACCGTATACAGTATCCACATCTACATGTACAAAACCCTTTTTTTTTTTAAGTCTTGAAGTACTGGAAGGAAAAATCATTACAAAATGCGATATAGTGTATGCGATTTTTAAGCTTGCTCCGTGAACTACCGAGAACCACAAACAAACCTTTTCGGCATCTGAGATTTCCTCTCCCCAAAATTCATCATCTCTCTGCCCTGGGTCAGTGTCCGTGTATGCTTCAAAAATCTGAGGACCACATGCAACAATAATACTTGGTCAGACAAGGTTTTACTCTTATATTTCGAATTTGAAATGTGTGAGCGTGCATTCTGACTGAGCCAGTAAACCAAATAATGAGCTACATGCCTGTAGCTAAGGGGCAAAGGTTACCTTAAAATTATTCATTTTTCATAAAACTCTATCCCCTAAATTCCCCCCGATGCACATGTAAGTCCAAATTTCTAAATGAATGAGTCAGGATTCAATTGTATCAACGAGCAAATACTGGAAAACTACATGGGTTCACCTTGACCAATGAAGGACAAACCCCTACATTACAATTTGGATACATGAGAGGGGCCAGTGAAGCCCCTTTCACACAGAGGCTGCGGCGTGCTTTGTGAACACCGAGAATGAGCAGAAAGTTGAATTCAAGATCGCTGCGGGGAGTTGCGGAGTGATATGGAAGCGATGCAGGCCGTCGCAGAAGTCTTTAAGCCAGTCGCTGATTGCAACCAAATTTTTCAAAATCTGAAGGAAAAAAACATGACTGCCGGTAAAATGACTCCAGGGCAGGTGAAGGTCGGTGCAGATCGGTGCAGTGCGTCCTGCCGGCGACCGCCGGCTTAAATTAGCTACCGCAACGCTTACTAAGCTATGCATGTACAATTTTTCTTGTGGTGAGGCTACAACAGATTTGCCATCTCTCTACTGCAGATAAGCCAGCAGGTTGTTGGTGGTGGTTCTACATTTATGTCACGCATGATGCCTGTGAAGGAGCAACGGGCTACAACGGGGCTGTAGTCAACACTAATGAAGGGGAATGCTGCGGCGGCAGACCTGGGCCAGGTCAGCCCTGGGTAGGGCCTGCAGGCTTGTTACAGGTGCTAGGCCGTCAGGTTGCACGATCAACGCAGGATCACAGCTTTTTGATAACCACGAAAAAGACATGAAAGGGGGGGGGAATTTCAGGGTAAAAATCATGAAATTTCTGGGTATAAAAGCCACCCTGGAGCTGAATGCAGGGTTACAGCCAGTCATCCACTATTTTACCAACAACTTCCGAAGACTAAACTCTTTTATTCTTTTAATTGTTCCAACAGTTCTGCAAATTTCTTCAAGGTTTACCTGTGCTTGGCCCCCAACTCAATATCAGCTCTGTGTGACAGGGGCTCAGAGAAAAATTGGGCATCTTCATCCATCGGATGAGATGTCACACAAATCAGAGAGATCTGCTTTAAATTGTAATACAATACACAACCTTGGTTGCAAAATCACAAGCTTGACTGTACATCATTGAGCCCGTACCTGATCATCAAATTCTATTTCACTGTCCCTCATTGGAAACAACAGGATGGGTTCCCTGCCTTCTGCACTGACACTGGACTGCACAATACCTCCCTGACCATCTTGCTTATGCTGTTTAGAACCTACGGGGAATAACCACCCAAAAAGTTGGAATATTATTTAGGCCTTCATGCAACAGAACATGCACGAAGCCTTTCCATTTTGAAATTCAGAAGCAATACATCGACATTTACATACATGTACGAAGAACCCATTCTGCGAAGAAATCGTTTCTTCAGTTAGCTATGGCTATCAATTGGTATTATAAAAATTCTCACATCTGATAAACAGCTAAAATGTTTGGTACTGGTGAAAATGGAAGTCTATGCAACTTTGGATGGGGGTACAGGAATGAAACAATGCATCACTTCTGCTTTGACTCAGATTCCATAGGCATTTTATTAGAAAACTTACAGGAACTTCAAAGGTCTTTCCAAACCCTGCAAAGAGCTCTTAAATTTCAGTCAATCTAACAGACAAGACTCGACTCTCCCCTAACTCATCATCAAGTCTATCTCCTCCCTCACATTCTAAATATTCACATTTTGTGGACACGGCAAAGCCCTTTCTGGGTCATTCTATAAATTTGGGGTCCAATTTTTTGTGTCCCTTTCACATCTGACGTATGATTTGGTAAGTTGAGAACACTTTCTCTAATTTTCGAGAGTGATGAATTAATGCAAATTACCTGCCAAACAAAGAAAAATAGTTTGAAATCAATTTCAGTGATAGTTTCATGTCAAATTACACGGGTCAGGTGTAAAAGGGACAACAAAATGTCACACTTTTGGACTCTGAATTTATGGAATGACCCTTCTATGCAACATTGGTCCATTCCTGAAAAAATGGATGCTCTTACTGAGGTCTTTATGGCTCATCTTCTCCAGTGACGATGCAGCCTCTTGCAGACAGTCTTGGGATGCAGTCAATTCCCTCCGGACGGAATCCAACATCTCGCACATCAAGGCACCGACATCATCCTTCCCACCAGCCAGCTGACGGTCAACCCCCTCAAGAGCCTCCTCAACGGTTATCACCCTGGGACAAATTCCAACAAGGCCCAACCAATTCTCAGTCTTTATTTTGTGATTGATTTCCAACCTCAAGTTTATGCTTTGGGGGAGTGGCGGGGGTGGAAAAGAGATAATTAACCCATTGCCTTCTGAGAGTTAAACCATCAATGTCTTCCTATAAAGATCGCAACAGTTGCAAGGGGCCCTGCTGAACATAGAACGGCACAACAGCTGTCTGACACAAGAGCGGCACTGTGTTAGCACACGAGAGCAAGAACCACGTTTGTTGAACCTAGAAACCGACTGTCTGCAACCACTGTACTAGCAATCTACAGTACACTGCAACGTGCCAGTTTGGTAGTCCAGCAGTACAGGCCTGATATGAAGCACGTCAGAGGTCATTCGGATGTGTGTGGGAGTGTGCCCTATCAGCAAGGCCCTTGTTGGACTCGCGCGTGCTTTGTTTCCGTATGACCTTGCTTTTTTTTTTTAAATATTGAACTAGCTCATTGAAAGTTAACCTGGGAATGGAAAATTTTCGTCCAAGGTAATTCCTCTTCATTTCACAAACCATGGAAAACTACAGGTTTTAACACAGGTGGGAAATGATTTTTACAGATTTTCAACAAGTGAGAATAGTTTTTCACAGATTTTCCCACAAGAGGGAAAAGATTTTCACACACGTGGGAGGTGAATTTTTACAGATTTTCACAAGAGGAGGAAAAGATTTTCAATAACTTGGGAGAAGATTTCACAGATTTTCCCTACATGAGAAAAGATTTTCACAGATTTTCCCTCAAGTGGGAAAACATTTTCAGCCTTTTGACACAGGTGGGAAATTATGAAATTATTTTCACGCCTTGTGAAAGGTGAGTGTGAATGTGGAAGTGAATTCTTTTCACAAACTTTCCCATTCCAATTCTCAGTCTGAACTTTCAATTGCAATGAACTGTACATGCGCATGTACCTCCTGAGTGATCAAGCCTGATAAAGGCAACTGCCCAAACTATCAATGCCGTTGATCATGGGGCTCAAGTCACAGGGGGAATGACATATCAGTGTGCCCCAAGATTTGACTAGGAGATGGTTCAAACGACATTAGTTTTGCTGCAAACTCCAAAAAGTTGATGCTAAAGTTAGAATTAAATATGGAATTTTTAACTGTATGGTTACCATTGAAATTTTACGAACAAATTTTCTACCTGTTTAGTGTTGCCTCCAGGTGAAGTCGTAAGCTTCTCACAGCACAGCCAACCCTCTGCATCTCGTCATCGCCCTGGGAGGGCCTCTCTCCAGGGGTCTGATCTCTGTTGCGGTCGGGCCTCTGCCTATGACAATCATAGCTTCGTTGCAGTTTTCCAAGTGCTGTCTCACACGATGCACTGACCTTGCGGACAATGCCAGACCACGAGTTCAGAAAATTTGCTGTTTTGGAACATGAAACCAAAAATAAAGATATAAACCTTGCAAACGAAGGAAAAGCATTACAAAGCTATAATTTTGAATCTCTTGAATTTTGAATTTGGTAGTAGAGCACTGCTCTAATAGCCTAGTAAGAGTATGACTCGGCCTATTCAAAATGAGCCACAAATTTCCAGTGTGTGCTAAAATCTCCCAGTACTATGATTGCAGTGTCTTGAAGCATGATCATGAGCACTCTTGGCATCAGTCATCCAGCCCAAAGACAAGTCTTAGTTATCGTGTAAGATGTTGACATGGACTACGACAGGGGTGTTCCTTTCTACTTTCATCCTCAGTCAAAAGTGAACAGATTTTCAATTAAACTTGTGAGGGACTCAACATTAACAACTCTGCTGATGATTGACCTGTTGTCTTTGGCTCCAGCCTTGCATCAGAGCACGTGCACAGGACAAACCTGCGAATGAACTCTGACCTCTGCTCCAGGAACAAACTGTTCATTGCCTATGATTAGAACAACAAAAACAATTGATCTGAATTGTCTGTAAGTGATCATTTCCACACATAAAAATGTCATCAGTACCAAAACATTGGGATACATAAATGTGACTTTTGTGAATGTGAGTTTTATTTCTTTTGATGTCTTGAATGTTGACTTGACAGGATACATCTATATGTTTCTGTTAACTGGTATTTTTTATCAATTGTAAAAAATTTAATATCTAAGTATACATGTATGTTGTAGAAAAAATCCTTCCCTTTAAACTAAGATTCACAGAATTTAATTTTCAGTAAATCATTTAAAAAATTCAACTCTAACCCTCCCAAGTAACTTGGTGAGAAAACCTTGCCCAAGCTGTCAAAAGCTGTGTTACCATTGGAATTTCTCTTCTACGCCACTGTGGAAACTTATGGCAACTGCTTGGTAGTCGTTCCTTTGTGTAAAACACCTGTGCATTCCCACTCATTCCAAATTAGAACATTAATTCTCTATGCCGGATTGGGTTACAGTGACAACATCTGAAGCGTATCTTTGAGCACTTACAATTGTACGCTACCATGCTGTATAAGTGGTTATGAGACCCACATTTCCTCAATTTCCTGGTTTTTAATTGCATAAAACCCGGGCATGTTTCTCACCATTTCAATTAAATCTGCCATAATATTCCTGATGCAGAGGACCGCACCGCCTTGACAGAATTTTACACATTGTCACACTGGCCATGAAAAAATAGCAGTACGTGCACTGTATTGAACACACAAATGGACCAGAGATCCTTCTTCACACAAGGCATTTTACAGTGCATTCATAGAAGTTTCCTGTTCCAATTGGTTTAATGAGGGCCCATAACACTACCAACCAGGGATGTCCAATTCTGGGCATTCTGATATTTATAGTTCTTCCGCTCAGCCACGCTAGTTTTACACAAAAAAGTTCAACGGGAAAACAGCTCCAGTGAACAAGTCTGCTCAGTCGCGTTGCACAGTCAATGCTTGGTCCTGTTACCTGCCAGAAAAGTAAACACCATTCACCAACCTTCAGGGCAGCCAAGGAGAAAAAGCCGGTGAGCTCTTCAAGGGAGTTGTAACCATTCTCAGTATCATCAGTCATCTACATGTACAACAGCAAAGTTGAACAAACGAAGGCAAAATCTGTAACTTATTGTGCACATCGCGGCTAGCCTTGCAGACAAAATAAGTGTTTGCCTACAATCTTCACAAACTCCACAAACAACTCTTTGGGGGTCACACACCACTGATATGCGGCTGACCAGTTTTCACAAGAAAGTAGTCTCCGCATGAGTTCTGCATGCCAAAATGAAACAGTCGCTCATCAGCCTCTTTTTACTTTGCATGTGACGGTGTGTCCTCACAGAGCAGGCTACGATGTGTAATTCAATTGGTGAAAGTTAAATGAAATTAAAAGGTCACAGACTTCCTTGGATTGGGTGGTGGGAATATGAAAATATGTCCACAAGCTTTAATTAGAAACAGGCAAGCAACTGAATCAAAATTTTGGTTGACACCAACCTACATCATGCATCACTGCTTTTAAAATTTGTCTACCAGAAAATAAGCAGATTTGAAGCTAACTTTTTGGGTCATTTTGGTTTAAACCTGTGTATGAGTTTCATGATATTGGTATTTTTGGCATCAGTGGAACAAGCCTCATTCACCGAATCCATGGAGGCAAGTTAAAGAACAAATTGAGGCTCTGTAATACCACAAACGATTAAGATAACAAAATGTACAGTAACAATGGGCAATATTGAAATTGTGCACAATCAACAGAGGGCAGTATCATCAGTGCCTAGCTTCTCTGTCGACTTACCACATTTATCCACGGAGCGGTCTCCTCCAGCCTAACCATAGCCAGGTAGTTACTGACGTGGTCAATCTCTGCCACTAGAGGGAGCTCTTCCATGACCTCTAGAGTGGCATCCCGGAGGGTGCTGAACTGAGCTCTTGCAACAGAGAAGCAGACTTCCCTGAGAGCCACGCACTGACGGTTTGGTCGAGTGGTTACTGCCCTTTCAAGACGGACAACAGGCGTGTAAGGGCTCACCCTGAAAGAAATTTTTAAAAGAAAAAGATTTTTTTTAATGCAATCACAAAAATGACAGCAGTTGCCACGCTGAATTACCTGAAATCTATAAAAGGGCTTATTAACCAAAACCTTAAGAGCAAGTATAACTTAACTGTAACAAATCTCAATTCAAAGTTTGTGCACTTAAACTGGTTTGTACAGGATTTGGTCAGTGCAGTGCATAAAAAAAGGTGTTGAGAATTTAAACATACCACTGATGAAAAACTGATCAGTCATGTTCAAGCTGGCCTAGCGACAGAAACCTTGTGCAGGTGCTGTCTGTTATGACCTCAGTTTAGTCACTGTAACCCTTCTTGCCTCTCTCCACCCAGGTGTATAACTGGGTATGTGTTCCCTTGAGGGCAGGGATGGTTAGGGTGCTTGATTAATTAGCACCTAATTAGCTCCTGAATAGCCATCGTAAATAATTCCACAGGAAGCTGTTTTGGGGAAGGCTTATGGGCCCAGCAAGCATGGGGAAAGGGAATAATGATAACAGTGTGCACTTTGGGCATTAGTGTGCTGGTGGATACATGTACATGCTTTGTAAATACATGTGCAAATCATTATGCGAGGGCCCAGCTTCCCTGTTCTAGCCAACAGATACCACCCACAAACAATTGCTCCCACAATTGGCTGAGGTCTTACCCTTGAGCCTACTCTCCAAATACTGGTCTTTTCTTTGATACATACATGTGCATGTACACTGTACATGTAACTACCCTTGGGACATTTTAGACTTGCACCAAAAAAGGAACTGATAAAAAAAATGGCCCTTGTCATTACCATTGATTCAAGCAGTGAATATCTGTCAAATCTCCCCAAGCTAATTTATGAGCAACATAATTTGTATGTACTGGTACAGTAGGGAGGAAGGCTGCAAGATTGGTTTGTATTTTACTTACATGGTGAATCCTCTTGATATAACCTCCACCTCTTGAATATATCGAATACTCTTTTTCAGTAACACCCCCTGCCGATTCAACAGCTTCAGGCACTGCTCAAAGCATTTCATGCTGTTTCTATGCAAACTCCTCTGGCTGTTGGAAATCCAGCAGGTTCGTGCCGAGTGAAATAAATAGGCGGCAAAGGACAGCAGCAAGGCAAAGCAGAGGATGGCGCATGTGTAGGAAAAGTTACGATCCAAGACATCCTGAAAAAGTACAGCTAAGGCAGCACACAGGACAGCCAGAGTACTGACGAGATAAAAACAGAAGTAGCTCTGTATTATTTATAATGTCAGAGATTAGTCTGTTTACATGAATCAATACAGTTAACCCCTTGACGACGGGAATTTCTTTCTGAAAGCCGACTCCAAGAATTCCAGCCTCGCTTGGCCACAGAGACCATTGTTTTGCTCGTGTGGTCAAAAAAGGTGCAAACAACCTGCCAAGTATTGTAGTGTCTCAATCCTTCACTTGCTACAAGATTGAGGACCTTTAGGTTTTAGTCTGGGTGTAGTTGAAGTCACTTTCAGGTAGAAGCCGGCTGCTTGCATGCACAAATGAGTGTAACCACATGTCCTCACAACTCAGCATCTTGGCCACTGTTATCCCCAGTGACATGTAACTGACTTGTGGCCGACCTGACCACAATTCTGAAGTCAACGGACACATCTATAAGCCTTACCACCCAACATGGGCATGCTTCCGTACCACAGGCTGCAGGTGGGCAGGGGAAAAGTGTGTACTATCCTGACTCTTCTTGAGGCGGTATGCTTGAACGATCTGCTGGTCTGCATCCACGAGGAGCTGGCTGTCTAATGCCAGTGACGAATACTGTGGCAAGAACTCCTTGTCCTGGGGATGGGTAGAGAAAATTAAGAGTCATACAAACCATGAACTGATTCATTATTGATGCGATGCAACCTTGATCAGCTATTACGTATTACACTCATCCTGCAATGTGGCCATCAATGCTTCCTAAATATGATTAACCCTGAATGTACTGGGTACTAATGTCCTACCACTGTTCAGATCTGTAAGACTCACTTCCATTAAGCAGTCAATAAATTGGCAAAGACAGTCCAGTCCATTAAGTCCCATCCCAGTGTTTTTACGAATCACAGGTGTATCCAACAGATATACTCAAACAGACGGCACGCATGCAAGCGTGTCAGACAATAGGTGGCTAAAAGGACCAGGGTGGTATTGGAGAGGAACACTTCTCCTTTGCCCACATGCGCAGTGAGTCATTGGAGATTTTCAGATTTAATGCATGCTAGCCAAATTTCCAGACGACACTGTTCACTGCCATACGGTATTGCCCATTTCTAATGACGCAACTGCTCAATATCCAACCACAGCAGTATGTGCTTACCACATTTAGAATGCAGGTAGAAACTGGTGGAAACATCCATTGAAAAGCCTGTCGTACTGACTCCTGAAATAGACAAAGAACACATCAATGACTCACAACAATTCACTCAATCAATACAGCATAGGTACAAAGTACTCATATATATGAATGCAAACTGGCAGAATACATAAGAACGCGCATACATCCTGCATCATGTTGTAGGGATATGAGTTTTAGCAGCTGTCTAGTTGAAGTAACAGTAATTCATTCATAGAGGTCATGAATATTCAGTGGCTATTTGTTTCAGTGTACTTGCTATTACAACTACTGGGTTCTTTTTGAATAGTCTCAAATATTGTGCAAGAGTTGGACTTTCTACTTACCTCATTAGTGAAATTTTTAGGTAAGATTACTTTTGTCACTATTATCTGAATAATTTAGAAGACAGATACATTTTAACCGGGTTTTATGAACAATGGGGGGGCGGTACCCAACACTAGAATAGCACGCACATGGTTTCGGGCTCTCTCGCTACCGCTTTGTTGCTGCCTATATTGGTGACATAATAGCATCACAAATTACTCTCTTTTCCAGGATTTAGGGGGCCATTTCCTCGGCTGGTGCCCCTTATTACAATAATTATTGGCACTGCACAAGGAGAGAGGCACTCACTGTTTACATTACATAGTGCATCGGGGGGTTTTGATTTTCTTTTCCTGATCTGGAATTCATGAAAATAAATTTCTGGTGGGCAACTATTGTCTGGTGGTACATTTTCTTCTCGATATGCTCAACTCCTCTTCACGAGGGTGAACCTGACCAACCTAAGGTTCACTGGGGTGCTGCCTCGTGACAATGTGTTACATTGTGACAGGTACAGTTTAAGTCTATTAACCCTAACCTTCCCCAACCACACAGAACTGAACAGTAGTAAAGTGTTTAATTCTGTGGGGATAGGTCTGGTAGGCCCATAACAGCTGGCTTTTGCATTGGGTTTGGCAATTGGGTTTGTCCAACAGCCTCAGTGCACAAAGTCCCATATGGGTGTTTGACTTTGTGTGAATGGGGAAGGTTAGGGCCAGCAATAAACAACTCTTTAAGACATATTTATTCTTATTCACAAATACTTTGTGAGTTGTAAAGTCAAAGCAACTTAAAACATTTCATTAATCTTTTAACACTTGGGTTTGAAGTTGAAGTAACATTTATACATGTACTTCATTTTTTTCCAAATACACTGTACATGTACCCATCTAACCATCTTACGAGTACATGTGCCTTCATAGGTGTTTAAGACTGGCCATGTGACTGGGCTCTCGACCAATGGAAAGCTAAACTGTCACTGGTATTTATGAATGTTTGTTAAAGACCCAATCAGGAGAAAGGATGCTAATCATGCCTGAGCCGAAGGCAAGGGGCATGGTTAGCATTCATTTTCCTGAGCTGGTCTTTAATATCACACTGGCCACTTGCACATCTATAAATGTACATTTATTCCCTTAACAAAGGCTGCACAAGCAAACAAGACAGATGTCTTAGGAGGCTGAACCATGGAGGGTTCACAACTTCACGTCATGTTCCTGACTAAAACAATTCAAATACACATGATCCCCCATAAATTCAAAATCTTTGGAGTTCAACGAAAGTCCAGGACATTATTTCAATATTGGTCGGATGGCGTACCACACCCTTGTGCTAAGGAGTTTCAAACTCAACTCCTGGGGTTCTCATCTGCAGAGAAATGAGTTTAGTCTCTACAGGTACATGTGCCAATGTGTGTGCGGGGACGTTACATGTACGTGTGTCCCTGAGTGAGTGCAGTAAAGGACACAGCTGCTGTGCTGGATGATTTGTTTGCACTGAATTTGAATTACAGATGAAGCTGTGTACTCTCCTGACATGCTAAAAGCCTAGATGTTATAGGGGCCCAATACCCCAATCAGATGGCATATACATTGTACCTTGAACAATAAATAGAAAACACTCAAGGTTAACGTTGCATCTCTCCTGACACCATTTAATTTTGAAGTTTAGAAATACAACTTGGGAGATCAGCAAAGAGCGCTTCCACTCAACGTCACCCTATCTCCCTGGACACGTACAGTGCGTTAGGAACTTTCCTAAATCCTTCTCTATGCATCTTCCCTCTTCATCCTACCCTGCAGGGGTACATGGCCTACCATGTCTACCCTCTTCCATCCTCCAAACTCCTCTGGAATCTCCAGTGAGAGTTTGAAGAATCAAGGAGATTTGGATTAATTATCAACTCAAAGGTCTCTGCATTGCTCTACCTTAAGTCCTGGTTGGTGGATGAAGCTGACCTCCTCATTACAGTCCTTGCTCATAAGGCCCCGCGTTGTCTTCTTACCAACTACAGGGGCTGTCTCAAAATCCTCATCTGGGCAGGCTTCCCTTAAGTACTGGCTCAGAGGAGAAGTCTGCAGGAATAACAATGGGGAATCATGTGTTCATTGACAAAACTGCCTACTATCCTCCACATCACACTGTGTAAGCCTGGCATTACACTCTGCTGCATCATGGCCGGATGCATCAACCATCCATGTACATACAGGTACACATACACATGTGAGCAAGTTAGTGCGTATATGTATGTGATCCACATTAAAATTTATGCCAGTCCATCCAGTGTGCAAACAGAATGCAATGATTTTTAACAGGCCATTTATGTTTGCGCATGGTAACTGTAAACTGCGCACAGGTATACGATCGTGAACTGACAACCTTGTGCACATTTTGCTGTTGAGAACTTTTGAGAGGGAGAATTTTTTTATTTTGTAGTAAGCCTAATCAGTCAATTTCTGCAGCTTCGGTTCTGCCTCTGCAATACTATTATTCCAGCCATTGATGGTAAAATGCCCAAAGAAGGGCAGAAAAACTAACCAAGGAGGAGACAATTTTTGATCATATTTTTAGTGCATCCAAAATGACCTGAGAACACTGCTCCGATTGTCATATACACAGTATGAAAGATGACATACACAGTAAGAAAGATGTCTGATCATTTTGTCTGTTCATAGGCCCCTAATTGTGTAAATGCTGGGCAAAATCTTTTCATTTGTGCAAGACTGCTTGATTCTTATGAGGTCAGTCAAAGGTTACTCTGCCAGTTGTCTTTTCTATCTGCACAGACTGCAGTGTAATTCATTGGTAGTGGACAACTGTCTCAAAAAAGGGGGATTGTATGCTTGGGGACCCCTAGTGTTTTGTCATTTTAATCTTGTAAACTGGTCAGTCCCACCAACCAAAAAAAGCAATGCTCTCTTTATTGTGCTGACCGTATTTTGGGGACAGGAAGAGTTCCATATACGGATGCCAGTAATTATTCCCTACACTGACCTATTAGCCGTCAGAAACCAAAACCATGTCCTCCAGAAAAGTTCAATTTAGGCAAGAAAAACCAACTCAAACGACTTTTTTTTAAAGGCCTAGAATTTTTCAGACCAGTCCCATAGCGTTTATGCACAGGGTGTCAAGCGGCATTTCAAATTGTAAATTGTGAGAAAATGTGAATTTCTTACTGATAAACCAACCATGCAAATTTGAATCCACCATGTGTCGTGTGTTAAAACACCTCCAGTTTCCCCTGATTATTTCCCTCAAAACTCAAACCACAGCCCTTTTTGACATCTACCCTACAGTCATGGCAGTTATTGAGCACGATATCATAGTCATCTACCAAGCAAAGCGCATCCAAAAGTTAAAATGTAGCTCACCCTTCTATTAAAGGACTAGAGTCCCCAAATTAAAATCCCCGAAAAAGGAAGTAAAGTTGGAGAATTTGTGGAAAATGCCACAGACAGAATAGCCTACCCCGCCACACACATATAACCCAACCCCTACGTAGCGGGATATCGAGTCAGGGACAGGTTGCGCTCTGACCGTGAAGCTGGATGTCGGGTGTCTGGAGGCGATCGGGCCTATCACTTGCCATGCTTCTATTGAGCCTATATACTTTTTTTTAAAAAGTTAGGCCTACAGCCCGGCTTAACTGTTTGTCAACATCAGTCTTGCTCTAGAGTCTATACACGTAGGCCCTACGTGTGCATGTAAAAACGACACTGCCAGTAACGTTAGTGTAACAAACAGTCTGATAAAGTACACAGTCTGACAGTTGATACCTCAAGCAACACCTCCTCATCTTCGTCCATTTTAAGCAGGCAAACTTGAGGCAAAGAACTAACATCACACTCGTTCACACATGTCACACTGTCGCGAGCGCCAACGCATGCTGCGGTAGGGCCTAATGTAATGGTCATCTCATACATGTTATTACAGGGCCAACGCGAACGACAGGCGTGTTTCTAAATCTGTACGCCCCAACCATATGATTGTATAGCGCCGCTTAGCGGCGCAAGATGGAGAACTCGACTAAAGGGTGCAGACCACTAATTCAAGTGAGAATTTCTGACCAGCTCATTAGCATTAAAAGTGCCCCCTTCCACAGTATCTTTTGAAAAAAGAGATTGTTTGGCCCCCAAAATGGTGAGATTGTGTAAATCGTCGCCAGGATCAACTCCCTGGGTCTTTGAGCTTTCATATGAGGGCAGAAGGGCTGAAAACTACGGTTGAAAAATGGTCCTAAGTGCCCGAGAAAGTTGAGGGTTGCCACTTGAAAAATGGCTGCAATCAGACTTCGGAAAAATCACTTTTTGGGGGGTGATTTTGTTTTGTGGGAATAATTAAAAATGTAATTGGTTAACCCACAAAAAATTGAAAAGAAATTGAAAGATAAGTGACCAGACAAGAATTTCATTTGTGTTTCAGAAATCTCAGGGATTTCGTGAAATGAAGCCGTTGCTCGCCTGCTGGCACGAATTCTCATGGCCCTCGTTATGTAGGTCCGATGCAAATGATCTTAATATGGGACTTGCGCAGTTAATGATTTTCTCCGCTGATACATACATGACACGGCAACATTCTCGGCAGTAAGGTTTATGATTTTGTTATCTCCATTATGGATCCGCAAAAGCAATACTGATGAAAAGCTAAAAATACAAATTGGAGCTTCTAGTAATTCGTATCAGCTAAAAGTGATGTAAGAAACAATGCTTAGGCCTATATGCAATACGATTACCTTCGATATTCTGAAATGTGACAAAACAGTCAGAACAGTCGAACCTCGTTAGTGAGAGGTCGTTCAGACTTGGCAAATTACCTTGTTATGACAGAGTCCTTGTATATGTATTATCAAGAATGAAAACGGTGAAAAAGAAAAGATCGGGACCTAAAAATTGCCTTGTTATAAATACAATTTTGTATTAAATTAACGAGGTTCGACTGTATTGCGTTGATTAAACACGAAATTATATTAAAATTGAGGAAATGTAATAAGTTGCAGGAGACTACATGTATTTTAATGAATCAGAAGTTGCCGCAGATTTGAAAAAAAAACAGAGGAACTGTTTATGAGGGCAGCATAAAGATATACAAGTATCGTAAAATTAAACTTAAAGGATCCAGGAAATGAATTTTTCTTAGAATCACTTTTTGTGTAGCTCCATATTTTCCTCATGTATGAAGATTATTTGGCACCTTTTTTGAGTTATGTAAACTGAACGGTGCACATTTTCAAACGTTAAAAATTGACCAAGCATTTATGGACAAGTGAGGGCGCTTTTGCTTTGATTTAAATGCAGGAAGATATGGTTCAGGTAGCATGTTTTCATGTTCAAATTGTGAACCCCAAATTTGCTATCTGGGAACATTTCTGTGAAAAGGATTTTTGCTGGATTATTGCCATATACTTACACAGCAATAAATTGCCAAAGAAAATGAAATCTGCCATAACAGTGGTTAAAAAAAATCTAGAAATTTTCTGTTCACAAATCAGTACAACATTGAGATTCAGTGCCTTGGGTGACATCATAGTTCTACTCACGAATATGCAAAAATGCATTAGCATAAAAAACAAAAAGCATCAAAATATGGGTTAAAATTGCAAACCAAAAAATTTAAAATTAGGTTAATTGAAACCAAAGATGCAATTTCAAGAGTTTTAGTCAAATTTATAAAAATATTTCCATTTCCTAGTTCCTTTAATATTGATATCTTTGCAAAGAACACCAACATAGCAGGTTAATTGCTCCACCCACAATCAATTCTTACCGTTAAAGCCATTACATTAAGTCAGAACAAAAATATAACAAAATTCATTCATACAATACTTGCGATTCACAATAGTGCGTCTCCAAGAGTTTGCAACGCGCTGACCAATCACAATGCACGAAATCTGTCGACCCAATGCGCGTTTGGAAATGGTATTCCCAAATCCACCTGGACTTAAGGCGCTTTAAAAAAGAACACCTGTTGCGTTTCTGTACGCAAGGGAATGTTTGCCAAGAGCCATTTTGCGTGACGGTTGTGCTTTAAGTGGCAGAGCAAAATACGCGACAATCACAGCTAACCCATTTTGGTATGAGGAAAGTTTCTTTTAATTAACACCTTTTTTGCCTTTAACAGCAAAGACTTGTAGAATCCCTTTTTTAGCTTTCCAAGATCAAGCAACCTTCACAGCACTGATAGGATTTATTTTGAAAGCATTTTCCTTATTTACCCTTGTATTTACAAACATGAATAATCGCTGGTAGTCTTCCCTTACTAACTTACACGAGCACAGCGCAGTAAAGATTTTTTGTCCCATTTGATCATTATTTGAGCTTCTGGGAAGTTCAAAATACCCTCAGATTACGTACTTAGTGTTTTTCACATACAAAAAAGTGGGGATGTAGTAATAAATGGTCCAAAGCCTGTATTGAAAAGGAAGGGGGATAATGTAGCCCACCCCACCCCGAGTATTAACCCTAACCCCCTAGGGTGTATGTAAAATCGTATTGAAATTGGGGGTTTGGGACTGTTAGGGTTAAGCACATGATCACAGCCCCTCCCCCCGCCGTATTTGCTTCAAGTGAGACTGCACGCTATCAGTGCATATGACTTGTGTAAATTATATATACGAAGGTCCTCTGAGACTGATAAAAACCAATCTTAAATTAACTCGGATTCCCAGTCGAGTCAATTTGTGCCGGGAACTGCCAGGATGGGAATGATTAGCCACGACGTGCCTGGCCATGGAAATTGAAGGGGGTTGCACAGTGCACACCATATGACAATAGGGAACGATGTTCATGATACAGATGTTCCTGAAGAAACTTACATCAAAATGACGTCTTTATGGCTTCTTCATTGTATTGCTGTTGACTGCATTTTGGTTTCCAGAAGTCCGGAAAATTCTTCAACATCCGCCTTGATTTTTTCCCACCAGGAAAAAGTGGCGGAATGATTCGAGCCACCTCAGAGCAGAAGAACCCCTCTCGCTGGATGAATGGAGTCAGGCATGGGCGTCCCCAGGATTTTTTTCTAAGGGGGGGGGAGCGCAAAATTTTTTACCCCCAGTAGGTGGAAAATTTCCTGAGGGCAAGCTAGGTTTAGTGGTGAAATGAAAGACACGAAGGGGGGTGGCGACATTTTAAAGTTAAACTGTGACTTTCACCCCATTTCCTCTCATTTTTATTTACTTTGTTTTACACAGCTTTTTTTTAGTTCCATTTTTTTAAGGGGGGAGGGGGAGTGTCCCCTCTTGCCCTCCCTCGCTACGCCCATGGAGTCAGGTTGGTTAGAAGTGGAGGACGCGACCGTTATACGCTCGCATTTCATAATCGTGAACCCATGAAGTGCAGGTCCGACCCCGAGAGCCTCAATTGCTAGGACTTGCGCCCTCTCTTGGTCGAACCCGGGGCTCATAGCTAATCCCACCGGTCAAAAGCGGGAGGCGTGTCGCCTCATTAACCACTTGGCGCCAGATGTCGCCAAGACACACGATTTCCCTTATTTATGGCATGCAAAGTTAACATTTAACCTGCATATACAGATATCTATTCCTAATAGAGATATTGTATCTATTAATAGAGATATTTCTATTTCTAATAGAAATACTATTAAATATTAAATTTGCACGCCATACTTATTTCACAGAGGACGTGTACACTCGATTAAGAATTCTTGGTTGGATATTAGCGCGGAAGAAGATCCTACACGCCGACGCTGCTACCGAGTGGACCCTCCCTTCATATTTTATGGGCACAAGAAATTGGTTGAGGAATTTGCGAAAAAACATGCCCGAAACAGCTTTTTCAGGGAAGAAACCCAACATTTAGGGCTTGTTCCTTGCAGATCCGAATCGCGATCAGTGATCCCAGAGCTGGTTCGCGGTACCATTAGGTGGGTTCTCGTGTCAATGAACCAACGATAGATCACTGATCTCGATCCGCGTGAAACAAACAGGTCCTCACTGTATCCCTCCTCGATCCTCCATGTTTTCACGTACACCTCGAGGGTTAGGGTTCAACTGAATAAACTCAAGAAATACACACAATTCAAGCCAGTGTACCCTTCACCCTCTTTATTCAAGAAAACAGTTTCGGCCAACCACCCTTAACCAGGAAAGCGTACAACTAATATGATTTGAATTAGTTCAAACATTGTTTGGAATGAAGATTGTTAATGAAACATTTTCTAGCTATCTGTATTTTCAATTACAAAAATAGAAATTAAATATGAATACAGTAAAATTTGCACGTCAGAGGGTATGTGCACGGCCATGTGTAAAAACACTATGTCACCTCAGAAGGAAAAGCCTGTCTGACTCGCACGTCTTTTCCTACTTCAACATTATACCGTTGACCGCTTGAGGGATGGCATCACTTCAGTGTTGAGTTTAAAGTGTCACAGTTTCCAAAGTATTATGTACTACTTGGTGGTGCATTTTGCTATGGAAAAAATTAAAATTTTAAGAGCAGAACAAAGATGGACTTAAAGAAAAATTACTTTAAGAATTACATGTATTGAATTTCTTTTACTGCGTTAGCGTTTTTGCCGTAACCTTATTACCCAAGGTTGAACTTGATTCATCCAGTAGGGAAAATATGTCTCTTGGTTAGCATGGACTAATAACAATGTTTAAGAGCAAATTTTGAATTCAATAATGGTAATCCATTAGAAGCGCGAAGCCGATCACCATGGGGTCCTAGGTGACATGCGCAGGCTGTTTACTTGTACTCCAAATCCTGAAGGAAGATAAAAAAAAGGACACTATAAAAATATGGACCTAATTTTCTCTCTTTGATGCTGCTTCATTTTTCCACTTTTGAAGTTAAAGTGTCACATGTATTCGCTTTAATTAACGTTTACAAGGCTCAATTCTGTTAACGCTTCGGTTGTATTTGGGGCATTTATCAGGGCCAAACTGGTCGAAAGTAGGAAAAAATTTGGTGTCGATAAAATTACATTTTAACCAGCACTGAAAAGCTCAATAAAACACGTGTTTGAATGAACGATTATTTTCTTAATTAATATTTCCTTCAATTATTTTCAAACAAATGATGCCATTAAGGTTGTTGACCAAGCCTTCTCTCTTTAAATGTAATCTTAATATACGGCATATCAGGAAAATACATAAACCCCTTTTGTTAAAGGGTACGTGATGTCATGAATAGCTAATTATAAAACATCCTATTTTAAAGGAATAATGTTTCAGTTTCATTGTTTCCCAATGCCTTTGACAACTAAACGTTTTAATGGCCAATTTGCAAACATTAAAGTACACTTACGTCCAGCTCATCAAACAGTTCCCGTTCGACATTGTCCTCTGTAAAAGTGAACATAACATACATTCAAGGCGAGAAGTCACACTGGTTTGTTGACCTGCTAATAACTGGGCGCCACCTCATTAGGAATGAAGCTCAAAATCAACTTTCCATTGAACATTAAATCTCTGCACTCCACAAGATACCGCCAATTTTCCCAGTCATTAATGGAAGCGGTAATGGCAAATCAAAATCTACTTTCAGAGAGAGGTGGTGGAAACGACAATTTTACAGGTTGAAAGAATACTAGAGAGCTGCTTTTCCGATCTCTTATTCCTTTTGGCAGGCATTGTTTTTAACTTCAACCCGGAGACAAAAACGACAAAAAGTCTGGCCGATGAAATCCGCAACACTAAAGAGGGACATTTAAGTGCGATCCACACATACCCACAGTCGACCTTAAAGCCATCCAGTCCTATGTACACGTGCATTTAACCTATCTCGATTTGTCTGAAGTTAATGCAACCGAACATCAACTGTTCCCTTCAGAAGATTAACGGCTGGATGAATATTACGAATCAACTCTGACTTAATAAGCACGACAAACAAAGAGATAAAATAAAGCAATGCTGGCATCACCGTTTTCACGTTTCTCTTCGGTCTCGTTATCAAGGAAAGCTGCACGTTCCAACTCTTCCTCCTCGCCTGAAAAAAAGCAAAGCAATCAATCGAGGGACCCTTGATAACCAAAAATCTAGCACTCGATACAACCTTGGAAAGGAACAGAGGGAAGCACAAATGGCAAAAGAAGGAAAAAGAAATCTGTTTCAATTGCCACGTTTCTATAACATCCAGTGAAGTAACTTAAGAGGGTAACTTTCTTGACTAGCAGACACAAGATGTTACAAATGATTCATTTATGAACAAGCCCCTGGAGCGAGTGAAAAATTAATTTTATATTTCCAGGTTTTGTTGCTTGTGCAATAAAATTGAATGCGTTGGTCTATTACCTGGGTTTTCAATTCCTTAAATTAGACAACTGTCGAGCCTATTCAGTAACACACTACTCACTGAACATCAAATTAGCTAAGGTTCCCAACTGTACGTGAATACCTTGACTCACCTTCATTGAGTCTTGCTTCCAAGGCACGGAGCAACTCAGCCTTCAAGTCATCTAGATTGCGTTTATCGGCTTCTTCGGCTGCAGATTCAAATCAAACCATAAGCTAAAGTGTATTTCCGAAAGATGTGGCTCCACGGCCAAAATCGTACAAGTGCGCCTCCGGGAAGCGACTGCCGATCGACCAACGGATTCCATTGGCGCCCGTGTTAATTCGACTTGAAGCTATAATGCGTTCAGACACCCCAAAACTCGACTACACATCGCAATGGTGTGACAGGGAAAATGCAGGAAAAGACAGCAAATTGGACTGATTATTTCATATTATACTGCAGCAAGTTCGAAAATTACAAGCATCATCTACAAATTTTTCGGGAAAAGCTTTTGATAATTGACTGCTTTCAAATGTGGGCGAGGTGTAATCTTAAACTTTCTAACAAAGAGTGTGCCAACACATATCAAATCGATCCGAGATTTTTAAAATGCAAGCCAAAGACGAATTCCCATGTAGGGGGGGGCAGCTAAGACCGAAGGATAAAATTATCTGGCCGCCGACTAACTTTCGGGGGAGGGAATCGTTCAATTTTCCGTGGTACGTTTCTCCTTTGCCCGTTTTCAAGATGAGACAATACATAGAGCCAAATAAAATGTTTTCTAGCATCAATTTCTGACGGAAAATTTTGAAGGCGAAAACATTTCTTTTCACAGGAAGAAAGAGTAAAACAATGTAAAACATTGCCCATGCACATTCACTCAGGATTTGGGAAACAATGCGAGGCTTTGGTAGTTCTGAAAAATATTGCTGGCTAATAACTTGCTTACCCTGGGCACGTTTCTCTGCAGCCTCTTTCTCAAGCAGAGCCCTGCGCTCTTCGTCTTCCATCTCGTCTGCAAAGAAAAGGCAGAAAACTCGAGCCTTCGCAGCTATGAAAGTAGGCCTACTATTTTAGTATTTGGGAGTGCTAAAAAGAGCTTCCAAAATGATTGTAGAGTTTTGTTTCTTCAGTGAGTTGTCTGAAAATATTTGCCTAGGTCAGTCTCTAGCTACTTATACTTAACCTAGTCCCACAGTATACGTAAAACTCATATTGTAAGTGGAAGACTGAGGACTGTTAGAGTTCCGTATTTGATCTTCGTTTGCATTTGTAGATGCACAAAAGTGTTCATATTTAAATGAGCCACAACCAGATGAAGGGATTCCCGATAAATTAAAACAGTGTATGGTCTGAAGTACCTTAAGTGGTGTGCACACACCTACCAACCTGACTCACCCCCACTCACCTTCGTTTAGCCGCTCTTGCAACGCACGGATCAGCTCGGCCTTCAAGTCATCCAGACTGCGCTCATCGGCTTCCTCGGCTGCATATGCAAGCCAAATCAAACCATACATTAAGTGTCTGCAAATTCTAATCCTGTGGCCAGTGATAGCAGTGACTGCTATCCAATGATTTCCTTGTGATGCCCGTGTTCATTTTCGCTTTATAGCTAATACTTTCAGATAAAATTTAATAACCGTATCAAAGCTGGACTATACATCGTAGTGGTCTTGAAGGGAAGTTTTGGGGAAAATATCAGACTGAACTGGTGATTTCATACTTCTCCGGCATGTTTGAAAATTACTAGATTTTCACTCGTTTTATTTTTGACTTCTCCAATGAGGGAAGGCTAGTCTTCAATTTTGTAACAAAAGTGGCAAAATAGGCCTATATCCCTCTCAGAAAAAGAGGATGTAACGGATAGACAATTCGTCATGGATTAAAGGACATACAAGTACTCGAAAAGACATAAACAACCAGAAACAAAAACTATCCGGCCCAAGAACAACTTTAGGAGGAGGAGTTTGGTCAATTTACCCTGGGCACGTTTTTCCTCGGCCTCTTTGTCAAGGAGAGCTGTGCGTTCCTTCTCCTCGGCCTCTACGGCTGAAAATAAATCCATGTACAAATAGAGTGTAACCAATTACAATTTCTAAAGGGAATGTTTGTAGGTACCAAAATGTCCTTTCTCGGAAGGCAAGAAAGTAAGTCAGTAATGAAGTGGAAAGAAGGAAATACACAAAGTAAATATGTTTCCATGTGTAATAAGTAAAACCTCCAAATGGAATTTCAGGCTATTCATGGTGAAAGACAGCAATAGGTGGAAAGGCTTGCGGTAGCACCATGCGAAGGAATATATCTCTTATGAGTATGTGTGGTTATGAAAAGAACTGGAACCCACACATACTCCTCAGAGATAAATTTCTTCCCATGGTGATACCGCAAGCCTTTCCACCTATTAAAACCTCCAAGTTGGTAAACTTTGAAACTGTACAAAGATATACCTTGGGAAACAAGACGGCATAATTTGCAGCTGTGAAAAGATTTTTGACTTCACTGGCTTACCCTGGGCACGTTTCTCAGCGGCCTCTTTCTGGAGGAGAGCCCGGCGCTCTTCGTCTTCCTTCTCGCCTGCAGAGAAAAAGGCAGAACGTAGCTAAGTGCAAGGAACTAAGAGCGCTAAGAAAGCAGGACGATAAATCAAGTGATTAGCCCAATGATTTTCCTCTCCCCTTCAGCCCATTATCGACGTCCAGCATTCTTAGCCACATTAGGTTTCTTGCGATTTTTTTGGGGGGGAGGGGGTGTCGAGAAGAGCCACTCCACTGATCGCAGCGGCCGCGTTGCTTCCACTCTGGTGAATTGTCAGAAAATTCTGTGAGAAAATACTGTCAGAAAATCGGCTTGCATGTGTTGAAACGTACGCGAAAGATTACCAGTGTAAGAAATTCACCGTATAACTTTCCCTCATTTAGCCTGGTCTTCTTCAAAGTCATTGCCAAAGGTGTTTATTTCTATAAAAAAATTGAATAAATCAGTTTCAGTGCTCCAGTATTTCTATCTTGAAAAAGTACCAACAATCAATTATTGAAGCACTGTTGAAGGCCGCTTTACAGGTGACTGAATTGCAGCGTTAGTTGCCTTTGGTATTTAATTTTCGTTTACATGCTTGCGAATGTTTACCTTAAAATTGGCAATTTATAACACAGCGAAAACACTCACCTTCGTTTAGCCTCTCTTGCAAGGCACGGATCAGCTCGGCCTTCAAGTCATCCAGACTGCGCTCATCAGCTTCCTCGGCTGCAAATGATAAAAAAAATTAAAAACTCAAAAGTTCTATGGATGAGGCCGATGACAGCACGTAATCTATGAGAAGGGCTGCAATCGCTTCAGTAGTAGAGAACTGACAGTTCTGGATCACACGCCCTTTTCGCCGTTTTTAGCAAAAACCCCTGGGTAGTACATCGACTCAAAAAATCGGGGGAATCCCCTAAAAATCTGGAATTCCAGATTTCCCTGGGTACCTCATCGACCCAAAAAATCCGGCTCTAAAATACCGGGTGAATATATACATTCTGAGCCAAAATCTCTTTTACCCATCACACGCAGTATTCCCTCCGGTCGTACTCGCTACGCTCGCTCACCTTTTGACCCCGGCTGACTAAACAACTCGTGACTGGCACCGGCCTGCACAAACAAAAAAGGGATTTCCCCTTGCGAACAAGTCGAGACTTGCCCGGTCTGAACTCTGGACTGGCTTATATAAAATTGGATTAATTATTAAATATGACGCTGACGTTGAAATCCCGCCTGAATAAAAATGATAAAAAATTTAAAAAACCCTTATTATAAATAGAACATGTATATCGTCTCAAATGATCACAAACGTCTAAATGCCGGCAACAAAAACCCAAAAATTACCTACGGTCCCTTTGACCCTGAAAATTTAGTCATTTTAAGACCCGCAAAGAATTCTTCTAAGATTCTCTATTCTCACGAGGGGCAACACAAGCGATTGTTGATTAGACTCGAAGACCCTTGTTACGGTATAAACCCGGTTTACAAATATGGTACTAAGGAACCTACTGACCAAAAACAAATTTGTTATCAACTGTCTCCCAATACTGAATCGCTGCTATTACGTATAAATGATTCAGTTTACAGACATTTTGAAAAATTAACAGATGATATCCTGGAAGATCTCCCCGTGATTACACGTAACTCTTTTAAGGTGTCTCAAAAACTAGATGACATACCCGATCAAATTAATTACTTAGTTAAGCCGGCTTATACCGATAAAAGTAGGATGTACGTTAAGATCGCCTATGATGCCTCTTTGGTGGATAAATCGTTTAAAGAAATTGATCGCTCTCTTTTTGCTAATAAGAAATGCCAGGCGATCTCTTTGATCTCTCCTAAAGATATTTACTACGGCGCCCACGGTTCACTTTCTTGCGGCGCGAGTGTTAGGTATAGAGTTATATCAGCTATGCTAACGGTTGAAGAGAAACCTTACCTTTTGGACGCGTTTGATTAAAAGCGAGCAGAGCGAGCGAGTACGACCGAAGGGAGTTAAATAAAAGTTAGTGAAAGTCAATTTAACCTCGGTTATCCCGGGGTTAAATTTTTTTTTTACTTTAAATAAATAAACCCTTATATAAAATGACTGATGCGGAACTTTGCCACTTGCTGAATCTAAAGGAAGTACACATAATTGGGACAACGAGAAATGTTCAACCGAGGCCACCTTGCGATCACCAAATAGTTGAAATGGGTGAAAGATACGCGTGTAAACATTGCGGTCAAATTTTTGGGTGGGTTTCTTCGTTCGGAGCCGCAGACGTGGGAGATCGATATTACAAGCATCACGTTTGGAAAAAACCTAAGCCGCCAAAATCGAGAAAAACGTTGCTGAAGTATAATATCTGTTTTCAAAACGGCGAAGCGGGTGAAATAGAATATCGATTGAACCAAGTTTTAAATGGTAATATCTCTCGAGGTAAACCGCTGAAGGCTTTAATTGCAGTCTGTTATCAAGACGTCACTGGGGGAACCGAATCTAAAGTTAAAGAACTTTTTGGTGTCTCGGATAAGCACTGGGAAAACGCTATGGAGAAGTTTAAAAATAGTTTAATTTAAAAATGGAAACACATACGTTTTACTTGACTGAAAATCCTCAAACGTTTGAATTAAAAAACGAGATTAACAACATTAAAGGTGATAAAGTAGTCCGAGTCAAAAACATTCAGTTTGAAGCTGAATATTTATACGTGGCGCAAGACACCGACATTCAATGGGATACAAATTTGGACAGAAACGAAAAAAGAAGAAAAGAGACGGCTCTAAAACTTATTTTGACGGGAATGAAAGAACCTATATATGCTTTGCTAGCTCCAAGTTTGGCTCAACCGTTGCCCGAGTCGCAAAGAGGAAGCATCGTGGTGTCTACCGGGTACTACGGAATCGATTGGTTTGATTTTATTTTAAACGCCATCCCTGGAGTAAGTTTTAAGGTGCACTCGGAATCAAAAAGGGTAACCTTAACCATTACAGATCCCAATCTCAAATTGCGGCTCAATAGAGAGGTGGCTAACTTGTTAAACTTACCCGAAAACAAACTTTCGCCCAACGTTATTTATATAGGTGAGTATAACTCAACTCCTATGTTTATTCACTGCCAGCAATTGGAGCACTCTGTAAATTTTTATAACGGAAAGTCTTCTAACCTGCTCGGCGTTATCCCTTATGAATCAACGAATAAAACACCCAAAAAGCTATTATCTCGGAACATAGACGAACTCACCTTTTCTTTGAGAAACGAGCGAGATGAACTCTTAAACAACGTCGGTAAAATTTTGATTGAATTAGATATCTATTAATAAAATGGAGAAAGATATTGAGACGCATACATTTCACTTGACTAATAATCCACAGACATTTAAACTAAAAAACGAGATTAAAAACGAAAAAGGGAGCAAACGTATCTGCGCCAAAAACATTCAGCTAGAAAAAAAGTTTTTTAACATTATGAGAGAGACAGAGATTGAGTGGGGGGTAAAAGAATTATCTAACGAACCCGGTGATGATGGATCAATCAATCAAGCCTTGGTGCAAAAATATAGTGATCTATATATAGGTGAAAAATATGAAATTGAAAAACCAAGTTTACAATTAATAGATGTTTTTTTTGGATTTTATTTTGCGACTCAAAATTTTTTAAGAAACATACAAAAATACACTTTAAATTGGGAATATAATGTTAGACGAATAAAAGTATATAAAGCACACATGTTATCTATAATAAGTGTAATAAAAGACAAATTTACTGATTTTTCTTCTTTTTATTTTGGTGTACATTATAAGCCTTTATATTTTAATCTATTATCTAATGATACTTTACGACAAGAAATGGAAAAAAAGTTAAACCTTCTTGACAGCGGTTCTTATGAAGACGAGCTTTTTGTAATACAAATGCTAGATGACTTTTTTTACCCAAGAATGATTACTGAAATAGATGTAAGTTTGATCATTTCTTTGTCTTTTCAAACGACACTAGCGGGCATTATACACGCCCTCAATCAAATTTTTGATAGATTAGACTATGCAAACCATCTAAAGGGCAGGCCACCACCGACAACTGAAGAGAAACAATTGTTCATTTGGGATACTACGTCTTCTACTGTACAATCTATTTTAAAAGGCCAAGCAAAACCCATATTTAACCAACTTTACACAAAGCAAGCGTTTGAGTCTATAAGTATCTCTGGATTGACTGGCAGCATCACCTTAGAACCCGGGTATTACGGAATCGACTGGTTTGATTTTATTTTAAACGCCATTCCGGGCGTGAGTTTTAAAGTATATGAAAAGTCAAAATCGGTGACTTTAGTCATTTTTGACCCTTATTTAAAACTAAAACTAAACACGCACGTGGGTCAATTGCTCGGCCTGCCTTCTGTTGAATTACAAAACTTTTTTATATACAAAGGTAAATATGACATCGATAGTATCAAATATCTGTTTATACACTGCGAGCAGCTCGATCCAAATTATAACTTTTATGACGGGAAGTCTTCAACTGTACTCAGCACCAGAGACACAGCTCTGTGCAATTTAGAGGTAAACCCAACCTGTAAAAGGCTCGTAGATCGGAACATAGACGAACTCACCTTTTCTTTAAAAAACGACAAAGGTAGGTTGGTAAGCGGTGAAGGAGATGGAATTTTGCTCGAGGTGAATATCGTTTAAAAACTCTTAATTATAAGATGACGACTAACATATATCCTGATTTAAACTCGGTGGAAGCGAGCGAGAACGAGCGAGCTTCAACCGAACAAGCGGAAACAAAGATTTACAGGCTAAGAAAGATCGAAGAAATTAAATCTCAAATCCAAAGAGAACGCGATGCGCGCGAAGCTAGTTACAAAAAGATCAAACGACTCTTAACCGCGCTCGGGTACGTAGAATACGGCGTGGAAGCACTAGGTGCCACATCGGCGGCCGTAGGCATTCCCGCTATTTTGGGAGTGATCACTGGTCCCGTCGGGCTCGTGATGGAAGGCGTCGCTATCGGTGCGTTTGGCGCTTATGCGGTTCTAAAGTACGCATCTCGTAGACTCACCCACAAAACTAAAAAACACGACCAAATTCGAATGTTGGCAGACGCTAAATTAAATACAATCGAAGAATACGTATCTCACGCGATTGAAGACGGCGACATATCCCAGGAAGAATTTGCCCTTATTTTGTCCGAGCTGAAAAAGTTTAACGAGATGAAAGAAAAGATTAGATCGCGTATGTCTACAAAATTGGAATCGAGCAAAGCTCACAGCGAGCAAGAATTTGAACGTCGAGTCAACGAAAGAGCAGAAGCGCTAGCGGCGGTTTTTAAAAAAGATCTTATGAAAAAACTTGGCGAATAAGTTTTACAAAGTCGGTTGGGTATGAGCGTAGCGATCCACCCGCATACCAAAACTTGACCCTTCCAACGGCGCCCGTAAAAGACTGGTAAAGATTATTTTTAAAATTCTTTTAAAATAAATGGGAACCAACTTTAGTCAGTTAAACGTTGTAGTCAACAAAGACAATTCTTTTATGGTAGACCTCCTTGACATGACAACACCTTATAAATTACCTAAAATTACATATGAAACTAAAGAGCTGATTGAACGCTGGAAAGAAGACCAGATGTCGTTTTATCAAAACCAATTAAATTTTGCAATCTATTGCGCGACGGCGGCTTGTGGAGTCGACTTTGGGAAAATCGTTGTCACGGATCCATATATATCCGCCTTGTACAACTTTCACATATATTACACGGTAAGAAGAATCTTTAACTCGTGTGATTTTTGTTTACCAACCGAGAAAATCTTTGATCTGGTTAATAATTATTACGATCATGGGAAGTTTTTAAAGGTTTGCAAAGACTTTGGAGTTGACCCAAACCATAACTTTAGGCAAACCGTTGACCCCCATACAAATGGCCTTGGCACCGCTTATTATTTTGACCGAGCTGGTACTGGTAGGTGGTTGCCCGTTCCAGGTGGTAACTTTGATCTAGACGCGCTTTATCCTATGGGTAAAAAGTATGACCAATATAAAGTTGTAGAAGAGATAGCGGAAACCGTGGGTACAACTCTAGAAGATGCGCTGGGTTATAAGGTTAGCCTCGAGCCAGAAGATCACAAGGTAATGAGTTGGCATTATGCGCCAGTTAACTCTGGCAAAACGGTACAATATGTAGTAGGTTATATCGAACAAGACCCAAAAGTCGCTACTACCGGATGGTGGGGTTTTATACCTCGCAAAAGGACCCAGTTGACGGACGTGGGAATTAGAAAAGTTAATGAATCTATTCGAGCTTACGTCTACGCGTTACTCGGGGCACAGGCAAAGACCAAGACCAGCGTTTTAGCCGGCAGCACTGGATTAGACGCGCAACAACAATTTAAAAAAAATATACAAGCATTATTTAACGCAGCTCCTGACCTCGGAGAATCGATCAACCAATTTCAAGATTCGTTACAGAATGCTAAAACGCCGTTAGATTATGTAATAGCTCCGGGGTTATACCTGGTGCCCTCGGACATGGACTTACGCATCGGTGCGTTTGAGGGATATAACAACAAATTAAAAATCGCGACAGCAGACATGCAGACTGGATACGTACAAGGTCTAAACTTAAACCCGGTGGCTGAAGACAATTTTAACCCGCAGACTACCACCACAACATCCCCAACCCCAACCCCAACCCCGACCCCGACCCAGGCCGCAGCGACCAAGCCGCTCGACGCACACAACGAAGAAAAACTGTCCTTAACCATCGGAGCCGTTGCCGTGGGTGTCATCGGTTTTACGCTGTATAAAATTTTAACTTAAACGAAGCGAAGCGAGAACGGTTTGAAAAAATTCACCTCAAATTTGGGGTGAATTTTTATCTTATTTTAAAATCTATTTTTACCCTTTTTGCACGTACGTTAAAAGCAAAACACCCAAGCCTACAAACAAGGTCCATAAATGTTCCGCCACCCATCCAACCGCTTTACTCGCTACGTTAAAAATCCAACTCAAAATGCTACCGATGATCCCGGGCAAAGCTCCTAAAGCTTTCAACCCGAGTTTCTTTAATACGTTGGCTAAATTTTGTAATTGACGTTTGATCCAATCGGTGACCCCGCCCTTGGAGGGAGGTGCAGGCGTTGGTTTAGGTGCGGGTTCAGGCGTTACGCTAGGAGTTCCAACAGCTCTGACGCTAGCCACGATACTACTAACGATGGTACTTATCGCTAAACCAATAGCCGTTAAAATGCTCACGACCGTGACGCCTTGTTCTCTAAATAAAATATTAATTCGTTCGCGTAGCGTCAAATCTTTACCTAGAGCCGTTTGGATCGTTTCTTTTAACATTTTAAGTTGGTTTCTAAATCCCGAGGTTAAATTTTTTCGTTGGGTATTCAATGCTTCTAACTCATCTTTACATTCTCTAAGAAATTTAAGCTCTGATTCTTTTTGTTCTTGAGTGATATCTGGTTCTTTTAATGCATCTTCAGTTGTCTGAATATTTTCTTTTACACTCGCGATCTTAGCTTCTACAAGTTTTAATTGCCCTCTTATTGTTTGTAAGCTTTGGTCGAGTCCTCTAATCTCTCTGAGAGTAAATTCTGAATTTGTATCTTCTGGGTCTAAGTTATGAGACTGTCGTGCTATTTCTTGAAGTTGATCGAGTGCCTCATCTAATTTTTCTACAGATCCGTCTTCACTCGTGTTCTTTTCTATATTTTCTGAAACAGCTTTTGCCTCTTCAATTAATTGAAATCCAGGGTTTTTGTAGCCTTTTAACCCTAAAGTGTGTCTAATAAAATCTCTACCAACTCCTTCTTGTTCTAAGCTAGACAACGCGAGAAACTGTCGCCCACTTTTATCTGCTGTTAATTTAGTCAGACGGATTTCTTCGCCGTTATAGGTTGCATAGAGTCTTTCTTCTGAATCGAGGCTAAATATATTTGTCTTTTCTAAGTCTATGGTCGATTCAAGTCCGGTAGTTTTTTTAATCTCGTTATAAAAACTATACACCACCTTCTTAGTTTTATCTCTAAGCTTATCTTCATCTACCTTCTGTCTTAATTCTTTGAGACTAGACTCTGGTCCAACTACAGGAGGGTTTGGGGCGTTTTCTAATATATCATCATCAAAGGTACCGACCCATTCTTGGTCTGCTTGGTCGTCTTGTTCTTCTTGATCACGTTCTCGACCCATGTCGTCCATTTCAAGTCTCCCTTCTTCCATTTAAAATAAGAAAACTTAACTCGGTCCGCCCATAGGAAACGTTGAGGGTAAGATACCCTGCCCCACCAACCAACCTTGGGTAAAGAGTGCGCCGCTGGACAAAGCGGTTAATTTTAATGCATCTTCGGCAGACAACTTATTGAAGTCCGGTGGTTTAATTTTAAATAGCTTACTCGACAGCATGGCGTATCCGAGTGAGATTCCTGAAACAACTGCGCCGTGGTAAACCGTATTGACGATTCCGTTTACGTCGATTGATTTAGCGTTACTCATATTTAATAATAAGGAACTTTTAAATAAAGCGAGCAAAGCGAGCTACGACCGAAGGGAGTATTTATTCCATATCTAAATCCGGTTCTTTATTCGAGCTTTGCTTTGGTTGAACGCTAACTTGTCGTGAACTAGTCGACTTATTTTTCCAAATTAAGTAGAGAACCACAACACCAGCGATACCCAATCCACCGAGTATCAAGCTTCTGTTTTCAAAGGCCGTTTGGGTAAAGCTAGATTCTTCACTCGGTTCGCCCGCTAATTTCATCTTAACGAGTTGTTGCTTCATCTTCTTGTTATGTTCGGCCAATTTTTTACCTTGTTCTACGCGCTTTGGGTTTTTAGCTCGCTCTGCTCGCTTAGTAACTGACTTAACTGCTTTCTGAATTTGGTTGCTCGAGTTCGCTTCGTTGTTGCTCGCTTCTGTTGGGTTCACTTCGTTTGTTGACATCCTCTTTTATAATAACAGAACTTTTGTTAAACTCCAGGTGTTTTGTTGTAATCAGCATTGTTGTAAGTGGAGAAAGATAAACTCCATATTTATAACAGACCTCTGTAAGTAGTCTACCCATCGTTTGACTGATGATCGGGTCGTCGTTTAGGTCTTTAGTAAGAGCTTCCTCTGATTTTAAGTTGACGTTGAATCCGAGTAGATCGATCGGGGTAGCTATTCCTAGTAGACGAGAGTACAAACTTAAAATCGAGTGACCGAGAGTTTTGACAATTTCTTTGCCAAACTTAACTTCGTAGAGGTTAAACAGTTTTTCTTGTTCTTTTGGTGGTAGAGCTTCGATTTCTTTTATCGTGTATTCTTTCCCGAGATACTTCTTACTTTCACCCGAGGCAGCTATCGCGCAAAGGCGGTCTTTTACGTTTGAGCTGATTGCTTCGCTTTTTGGTTCAGTGAATATGCTTTTTATGTCGTCCATTTTAATAATAAGTACTCTTTAAATTTGTTGTAGGTATGCTTTAGTCGTATGTATTCAACTGTATAATAAGTCAAGTTAGCTGCAATAACTAGCTGAATAACTAGCTGGACGTATTGTAGCATTGTTATCTATTTACTATAACTAAATTAAATTTTATTATAGCACAGCTGAATTAGCTATGCTCAAGCAAAGGGTAAGTAATTATCAACAAAGTAAAACAAATAAATAACTAGCTAAAAAATATTGTAACTTGCGGGCGCTTCGGTATTCAACACCAACTTACTAAATCTCACGGTGCGTAGATGCCTTTTAATTTCCCCTCTCTTTTCATCCGGTACAATGTCGTTCTCGTCCAGGCACTGATCAAACGAGCCACGGTCCTTGCAATGAAAAATTGCTGTCCAAGCAGTATTTTCTCTGAAGTCTTTTAAAACTGAATTGTACTTTTGTGTGAGTAACCAGCAGCTGTGAAGGTAGTGTCGACCGCTAAAGGCCATTTTCGACAACGCGCAAACTGAACCACTCTTAGATTTCTTTCGATACTTGATGAATTGATCGGCTGCACAATCGTCGATAATAAACAATGTATTTACACCATCGAATACTCTCTGATAAAGTTCTATCGCCTCATTTAATTCTAGTCTTTCTCGATCTAAATCACAAAGATAGACGTTTTCGTCGGTGTACACCCACAGTCGTTCTAAATACGTTTTATTCTTAAAAAGCGTTGGGCATATAATGACGATAGCTTCAAAGGTGAATCGGTATTCTGTCTCTAAAAGATTTAAGATCCAGTTAGTCTTCCCGCTGCCAGTTTTGCCCACGATCAAGGCGCAGTGGGGATTCTTAAACATTTCGTTCTCGCTTCGCTCATAACTCGCTCGCTCGTTCTCGCTTCGCTCGTAGTTCGCTCGTTCCACTCGCTCGTTCATTTTTAATAAACCAGACTTTTAAAATTTCCGTCCTCCACCGTTAGTTGAGAATCCATCACCAGGAATACGTACATCGTCAGCGGTCCTGCGGTTTCGGCCGTTCGTTCCATCTGTATAGATATGTCCCCGCCTCCACCGAGAGGTCTGCCCGATCCGTGAGCGGAATTGTCGTCAGAACTTCTGAAGTCGAGCCAGAGCCCGTATTTATCTTTTAGGTAGTCCGCTAGGTCTACTCCCAACAAGGATAAGTCCGAGACGACTCCTCTAGCCAATTCTTTATCCGAGTCTCCGAAATATTTTGTAACTTCGTTCCAGTGTTGATATTCAAACAGACCCTGGGAGTACAATTGATTTGGTTTTCCTTCGACCGTGACGACCGTTTTAGTGATGTGCGGATTATAAAATTTTTGTGGGTTCTGGGTCGTCGGGTCTTTAAACAGGATCAAAATTCCTTTTAGACTTTTAATACTCTGGTCTATGCTTATATTCCATAGCGTATCACTCTTGTTTACCGCTTGCTTCTTCCACGAGTGAATACGGTCGAATAGATAATACATCGTCTTCTTATTTCTCAAGGTTTGGGCTAAGTCTCGGTTGGTGACTACCTCGTATTCCAGGGTCAGATCTGAAATTTGATATTCAGCCGCGGTATCTGACGAATTAACCACTTTGTCGTGCCTGTTAAAAGTTAGTTGATACGTTAGAGGCTCTTTAAACCACGAAGGATAGAATGGGGTATGGTCCGTCAACATAGGCGTGTCTAGTGGAATCGCGTACCTGTTTTTAAAAGCGTCAGCAATTGCTTTGTCCTTACCATCGTTTGCGGCGGCATTAGCATCGTCAGCCCCTAGACGTATCTTAGCTACGTTTTCTCTTTCCAAACCAAAATACGCCATATTTTTAGCCTGCGACGGGGGTAACCAATTGTCCTTGAAATTGTGAAATACGTCCGCGTCATAGTAACTTACGATTTTGTTTCCCTGGAGACTCACATTTATTTCTGACACCAGGTTTCTCGCCACGTTGTTATAGACCGTCCTGTTGTCGTCCGAGGCACCGTCGAGATTGAGTTTAAAAGCCAACTTTGCAGTACCGGGTACCATGACTTCATCCGTGCCTAGGGCTGGGAATTTTACGTTTAACGTGTGACCCGCGTCTACGGTACTCGGGTTGTGCGTAATGGTGACTTCACGCCGCTCGCCTTTGATCGCGCGAGGAACTTTAAGTCTGCGACTCGGGTTAAGCTTTTTGGTATACATCTTACTTTTATATAATACAATTCTTATTTTATAATTTTAAAAAGAAAAGAAAACACGACTAACGTTAAACCCGCTGGAAAAAACAGATCTTCATATTTTTCACCTTCTAACATATGGGCGATTTCGTCGATCTTTAGCTGAGTTTCTACCTGTTCGGTTTGAATCTCGATTAATTTATCTTTAATTTCGGTAACACTCGCTTCGGTAACACTCGCTTCGCTCGTTGCTCCCTCTGGTCGCTTCGTTGCTCGCTTCGCTTCGCTTCGCTCGTACTCCATATTTAATTTAACCTTATTTTAAAAATGGCTAGTGCTTTAATGATGGTTGGAGGAGCGATAGTAAACGCCTTGGCCTTCGCGGGCTCAAATTTTTTATTTGACAGTTTATCAAAAGATAACAACGTCGACGAAGAACGAAAGCGTCACGACCGCGCGTTAGAGCAACTGGAGCGAGCAAAACAAGAGTGGGAACAAAAACGCACGCACCTGCTAGACTTTTTGAACGAACGAATGCTACAAGAACGCGCGAGTCAGCAAACATTTGTAAATGTGGACGAAGCGTTGCGGGAGTATTCAGAATTGACCGGTAAGAGTATTATCCCGTTACCGCCAGAGCCTAAGTTGTCCGATTTTTACGAGCCTTCCGAAGATCAAAAAATTCGCGAGTTTGTTTGGATTATAGGTGGAACTGCGATAGTCGGGTTGTTGGCTTACCGGTACTCGCTACGGTAACACTCGCTTTGTGTAACTTATTTTAAAATGGAGAGAGAATTTTCAAAATTGTTTTACAGCCCGCAAGGCTACTGGCGAGGAGAAAGTGCTGTCGATCGTCTACACGAAAAGACCGGTGCGGACAAATCAGTTATTAGGAAGTGGCTAAAAAAGCAGGCCGTTTGGCAAATATACTTACCCGCACCACATTACGTACCCAGACCTACAATGTTGCAATCAGAATCGGTCGAACCTAATTACGCGCATCAAATGGACGTTTTGTATTTACCCTGGGACCGAGTTAAAAGGAAAACGTTTAAGTACGCTTTGACCGTGGTAGACGTGGGTTCGCGGTATAAAGAGGCAGAACCGTTGACCAGTAAAACCGCCGAACAAGTGAGTGAGGCAATAAATAAAATTTTCAAGCGATCACCTCTGACCTGGCCCAAAGTCGTAATGGTAGACTCGGGATCTGAATTCAAAGGCGAGTTTAAAAAGTTAATGACAAAAAATAAAGTACAAATTCAAGTGGGTGAACCTGGGGTACACAGATCTCAAGGAATTGTAGAAAGGTTTAACCGTACTTTAGCCGAAAGGTTATTTGGCCACCAATACGCTCAAGAAATGTTAAACGTGGGTGTGCGTAACGTGGAATGGGTGGAACGTTTGCCTCAGGTCGTGAAATCGTTAAACGAGGAAAAAACGCGGTTAATAGATGCCGTTCCTGCAGAAGCTATAAAATCAAAGCGAGTGAACCAAGAACCGAGTACACCTGTAAGAACTACCCAAAGAGAACTTCCTCCAGACGCAGTCGTCAGGTACCTCTATTACCCGGGTGAGCAAGAGGGCGGCACCGTCAGAAGGGCAACGGATCCGATATGGTCCGTGGACGTCTACCAAATTGAAAAGCGAACTAGTCAGTTTAAACGAGTGAAAGGAAAACGCGTCAAAACGGGCCCAACATTGTACTACCTTTTAAACGGCCCGAATAGGAGTTTCGTCAAAGAGGAACTTCAGGTCGTGCCCGAGGATACCGAATTACCGGAGTAGCTCGCTTCGCTGTTGATTAGCTCGCTGCGCTCGCTTATTCCCGTAAGCCAACGTATCGATTCCGTTCGGCAATATGTAACGCTTTGTGTCCAACGGCGACAAACTAAGTTTATTTTGTGAAATGGTGAACACCCGATGTTTATCCGATCTAAATAGTTGTTGTTTATTGAAATGAGAAACCCTTTCAAATAGGCATCTTTTATACATCTCGTGGGTCAATCGTTTCTCGGTTACTACCTTGGAGACCCCTTTCGCCTTCTTTAAAGAAAAGTACTCGCTTCGCTCGTTGCTCGCTGACGCTCGCTTTTGATCGGTAGTTAAGATCGAATACATTTTTGGTCTGATACAAACGGCTTCTAAAATTGTTTTACCGCCAAACTCGTCTTTCATTTTGCCTATGACTTTCTTATTTTTGACGCTGTAAAGCGGATGACCCGGTGGATAATTACTAAAGTCGAACAAATGGCGCTTTTCGTTTAGGTAACCGGTTAAATCGTCAGAGCTTTGCTCGATTTGAACTAATAGAGAATCAGTGTCCGTATAAAGTAGGTTTACTTTTTCACCAAAAGTTGATTTTAGTTCGTTATAGTAGAAATCGTACATTAACGTTTTTGAGATATCGAGAATACTTACCCCGCAATAGATTGGCTTATTTAATTTTGTTTTGGTTCGGTACATCTCCACAAACGAAAGAGAACAGTCCCCAAATGGCACCGTCGATTTGTAATTCGGTTTATACGTTAATTTTTTGTATTTGGCGGCGTCTTGTTCGTCCCTTAGGAGGTGGCCGTCAATTCGATATCTTACATTTTCCATCGTCTTGCCAAAGACCGAGTTGTTCATCAATTTAAAAAAGTCTTTCTCAAAATCATTTTTTGCTTTCTTGCGCAATTTTGTGTTTTTGTCAATATAGCTCTTCATCCACGGCTTTTGGCGGAAACGCAGTACCCGGTGAACTTCTTTGATCCACAACCCTAGTTTGAGATATTTTTGCAATGTACGATAGTGAACCACGTATTTTCGTTTGGTGTTGAGAGTAGCCACGAGTTTGTCTACCGAGGTCACTTGCTCGCCATTACCAATTAAATCCTGTTGGTAACTCGAAAACCATTCGTTCGGCACCGACATGTTTTCGGGTGCAAGTGGAAAGTCATTATGTTTGTCATGGTGACGTTCCGGGTAATCTAAAGAGATCTCAAACATGTAACCGTAGTCGTCAGTTAGCCGTAACTCTTGGATGTAATAGTAATTAAATTTTTCTAAGTCTGTTTCCCAGGTAAATTCCCCTACGGGTAGATATTTGCTCATCGCCCAGCCATATAAATTATTTGCGTCTAGGTACATGATCTGTGACTCCGGCTTATTTGGGTCATAGTCGGGTAATTCTGGGCTATTAGCTTTCGCGTATCGCTTTGCGCCCACACTCGAGATACCACCTCTTTTGGCCCTTTCAAAGAACAAGTGCTTGTCAATGTCTGTCAATAGTTCCAATTGTATACCCGAATGCTTTAACAATGCATCCCACGACAGGCCTGGCGCCGTATAATAGTTGGCTGGGTCAAGGCCGTAGTTCTTCTTGCATACCTTCCGGAAGTTCTCAAATACACCCGCTAACAATAGCACGTCCGTTTCCACGTATAAGTCGTGGTAGTCCCCCAAGTTTTGACAACCAAAGGCTTCCCATACTGTCTCCGCACGAGTGTATTCTTGCTCGGTTATCCCTCCCTGCTTCAGAGAACTATAGAAAGCGTCTACTGGTGGGAGTTTTGTTTCTTGAAATCGATCAAAGGAATCGATATACTCATAAGGATAAATTCCCTTTTCCAAAAGTAAACTCGTCCTCGCTCCTTCCAGTCGCTTCGTACCCGCTGCGCTTTTACTCGCTGGAAACCTTTCACAAAGTAATTTAAAATCATCTGGTGAACAATTTTTAACCAACCGATCTAGCGAAGCCGCCATGAAATGAAATGAGTCTAAAAATCTGAGTTGGCCAAAAGAAAACGAAATGTAGTTCTCGGTATTTTTAGCGATCAACTTAATTGATTTCCCATAAAATTCGTGAGCACCCTGCATAATCAAGTGCGCATCGTATTTCTCCAAGTTGTGTAAGATAACCGGAATAGGTGTTTGGTCGGGCACTATTCTTAACTTGAGATTACAACTAGCGTGCGCTGGGCCTCGGTACTTCCCCGTCACGTGACAATGATCCCTAACCTTTCTAAAATTGTTGATGGGCTTTTCACAATCTAAACATTTCCACTCTTTGAACCCAGCTTCATTTTTATGACAGAAAGCAATTTTGTCAGCTTTTGTCTCAGGTGGTTTTGGAATATCACATTGACAGTGAGATTCATACTCACTTCGTTCGTTCTCACTTCGTTCATCCGCTTTTGCTCGATCTATCAACTTTTCGCAGATCCAGCATCTATTACATTTTTCGTAAATTTTTTGTAATTGATCGTTCCAAATCAACGGCTCTTTGTTTTTAAACGTTTCATTTATTTTCTCTGTTTCCTGAGAAAGTGATTCTACAAAATCTACAGCCGCGTCTTGGCCTCTATATGTTTTTCGGCTAGTGCAAACTCCATCGCATCTGACGACTGCGTATGAGTACCCGCAAGGCCTGTGAATCTGAGTTTTCACCGTGTTTGTGTCAGTCAGCGGTAATTTTTCTAAAACAGACTCAAAATCGGCGTAAATGGCAAAAGGCGCGTCTTGCTTATTTTTGTAATTTTTGAACTTGAGTATATTCTCGCCTTTGACTGGCATTTCAACTTTACACGTAGGAACGTTTAAGCCTTGGCAATCTTCTTTGTGACTGGCTAACTTTTCTTCAGTTAGGAAATGTGTCATGCACTTGAAACACCAGTATTTTTTACCGTCGTGTTTATTGATGTCACCCGTCAACCGAGAAAAGTTTTTAATCCAACAATAATGGTTCTTCTCATCCTTGTTAAATAAAAGTAAATTGATTGGTTCTCGCTGCGCTCGTAGTCCGCTCGCTTCACTCGCTCCTTCTTCTGGCCGCTTGCTTTTGTGCAGAATGTAAATACCGTCTTTTTTGGTATAACCAAACACATTGATCGCCAAGTTATTTTGCGATTCGATACGTGGAATTTGTGAAATCGGTGTTGGAAAGCTTATGTTTGTAAAATTTAAACCATCCGATTCTGACCGGTAAGTCGAAGGTCGCTCCTTATTTATTTTATATTTTGGATTTGTTTCTAGCTGACTTTTGACTCCGTCTGAATACAGCTTCAAAGCTGCTCTCAACGCCCATCGGATGCATTCTTGATCTTTATTTTGGACATTTATGATTGCTTTTTTGTCTAACAATTCCTTAGGCAACGGAATGTAAGAAGAACCGACTGGATTATATTTAACCACGTTGACGTAAAAAGCGACAACTTTGTCAAAGATCCACCCCGAGCCTTTTTGTGTATGAGCCTCCACCTGTTCGATTTGTTCTTCGCGTTGCTTAGCGAGTGCATTTTTAACGCTTGGTTTACTCGTTACTACGTCTTGATCACTCTGAAAGGGAAAGGTGCCGTAGTCAATCGTTCCGTCAATTTTTTCCAATCTAAACTGCACTTTAAGATGTGTTTGTAATTTGTAACTCCCGATTTCTTTGAGTTCAACTAACGCTGTTTTCTCTATCAACTGCTTATAAAAATCAAAAAAATGTATTAAATCGTCTTCATAGAAGCGAGGAATCAACTCCCAATTACGAAAATTATCTTTAAAACGCCTTATACGTTTAATGTCTACTTCCTCCAGTTCTTTAGGTTGTGTATAAGCTTTAATCACATCAATAAAGTCCTGTTTGACGTATCTGTCTTTGTTTGCATAAGGAATATTATATTTTTGTACCGTTTTCAACAGCTGCCGATATGACTGACGCGGGAGATATCTAAATTGTTTTTGATCCTCTCTGATAGCTTTTATTAGCTCTGATCGTGTATGATATTTGCGCCTAGGTGACGGTAATGGGATCTTATACCGTTTAATAAAATCTTCCAAAAACACCTTCTTAAATCGAATAAAGTTCGTTAATATAGGTCGATGTTGTTGATAGCTCATGTCTCTTTTTATATATAGATTTATAAAATTTTTATCATTTTTTCTGGCGCCTTGACTTGACATGTTTTTTGTATTTTTATATATAGACCATTTATTTAAGGCGGTTGTAAACATAGCGTGTTTTGCTTTGAACAGAGCCAAGGTCCAGAGTTCAGATCGGGCAAGTCTCGACTTGTTCGCAAGGGGAAATCCCTTTTTGTTTGTGCCAGTCACGAGTTGTTTAGTCAGCCGGGGTCAAAAGGTGAGCGAGCGTAGCGAGTACGACCGGAGGGAATACTGCGTGTGATGGGTAAAAGAGATTTTGGCTCAGAATGTATATATTCACCCGGTATTTTAGAGCCGGATTTTTTGGGTCGATGAGGTACCGGGGGAAATCTGGAATTCCAGATTTTTAGGGGATTCCCCCGATTTTTTGAGTCGATGTACTACCCAGGGGTTTTTGCTGAAAACGGCGGAAAAGGGCGTGTGATCCAGAACTGTCAGTTCTCTACTACTGCTTCTTTCCATTAGAACCTGTGTTAATTCAGTCTTAGTTATACTTCCACCGTTATCAGACAACCTTCATCAAATCTGCTCGTAGTTTTAGCCCGTTTTAAATATGGTGGACAACATATGGCACTGACAGTGACTGGTTTGAGAATTTGACCCCACAATTTAAACACTTATGAAAAGGAAAAATAACAGCAAAGTAAAATTATTTACATCAAATGGACATTGTGGGAATGTCTAAAAAGGATGAAAAAAAAGCCGAATGCAACATGAAAGCAAAAAAAATACTTTAAAATGTGAATAAAAAAGAAAATGAACCATTGGTCAAGAGAATCCGTAAAATCTCGGTATACATGCACATCTACGAAGAGAGATTTCTATTTGTAACCTGCCTTTCTGTTTTATACGCATCTCAATTTGCCTTATATTCCTCCTATCTTGAGGTTTTACAATTTGAAGGCTCACAGTGCGAACATGCATTGCCCATAGACGACAAAGAAAGTAAAATTCGGAATTTCTCATTTCAGTCACCCAGAGCGAAATCGACTGATGGTTATTCACTGCTCAATACGGGCGTTTCACAATAGTGCGCCGTCAAGAGATTGCAATGCGTTGACCAATCACAATGCGCGAAATTTGTCGACCCAATGTGCGTTCGGAAAGGGCCGAAAAATTTCGCGCGCTGTCATTGGCTAACTGGTTGCAAACTCATGGTGGCGCACTATTGTGAATCGCCCCCATTGAATGAAATTAGTTCTAAATTGAATTTGTCCCAGTGCACTATTCGACGCCTGGAAATGAATTTGAAGGCTCTACTGTGTGAAAAAGAAACATGGTAGCAACCAGCTGAAAGAAATCGTTGGAATACGTATGAACCATAATGAATATGATTGGGTAGATGACGAATTCAGCCAGGAAATCTTTGGCATGCATACTCAAATTTTTATCATGAACTGATTTTTTTTTCCAAAGTGAGATTAGGATACTTTTTCCTGTAGGCCTACTTACCCTGGTCATTCTCTCTGAAGGCATCGGCAAAGCCATTTCTTTCTGTTAAGGGAATATAAACACCAAAATGGGTCACTGTGGACAGTTCTATCTTGATACCTACACGTTTGGTACCATTTTTCGGGAAGCCTTTTTGCCGCCGGTTAGGGCGGCGTGAGCATTACTACTTGCGGTAATACTAAAAGGAAATCAAGATTTCAGGATGATTTGCTCAGTAACAGCTGAACATTACTCAGTGTACGCTAATTGTACGCTTTGTATCGTGGGTAATTTGTTTTCTATCTTTGACAACAGAAAGATGATGGCTGTGTCACGCATAACTGATCACAGACCACCGGAAATAGTGATGTTAACATTGGCTTTACTCACGAGCTCCCTCGTAAATATGCCTCTGGTGCTTACATGCATCCCCTGCGTACGTTTCATCACACGGACTTATTTTGCATTTGAATGATATTTTGTTTTGGTTATCTTTAGGAGGCAGGAAAGTTGTTAACTTGCCCCATTTTGCTGAAGAGTCATTCAATCAACTAAAACTAAAGCTGTAAGTCTCGAAAGTTGGAATTTGTTTTTCTTAGGGAAGCCAATTTATTCGTAGAAATCATTAATGTGTTGGATATTTCGAGGTTTTTTATGTACACGCGCAGTATAAACTTGCTCTGCATATGACAAACCGAAATTGTGAACTACAGACTGACCGACCTAAGGAGTGTTTTCATTAAATATAAAAACTGGGAAACAGTGTGAGCCTGCAAAAGCTACGGAGACGACTTCTTGGCTTAAGTTACTGTCTTACGTTCTTCAGCCGGTTCCTGTGCAGTCTCTGTCTCGTCCATAGCCTCGCGCTCCTCTTCTTCATCAGCTGAAAAGTAGAAATAAGAGGAGAACCTCATGATAAAGGGGAAAGCTTGTTAACGTGGGCCATAACCAAGACTTTGGAAGGCATTGGCAGTTTTCTGCGATCGCGACACGCCTGATATAACGAAAGTGTTTCTGAAACATGCATTAAAAGAAACGCCACAGAGATGGAAATTCCACCGTTTTCAGGCGAGTGAATTGCTACAAAGATGGTCGCTGTAACTACCCGCCTTACCCTGATTCAGTCTGTCCTGCAAGGCACGGATCAGTTCTGCCTTCAGTTCATCCAGGCTACGTTCGTCGGTCTTTTCTAAAGATCAAGCATGATCGACATAAAAGATGCTGTACTTCGTTGTCGTTATGAAGTAAAGCTTAATGAAAAACATGAGAAACCACACAAAAGGTATCTGGGTAGGCCTATACATTGCTTTGGTGACTGGAAACTATTTAGAATGCTCATTGTCAATTTTTGACATGAATTGATTTTTCCAAAGTGAGATCAGGAAAGTTATCCTTTTCTTACCCTGGTCAGTTTCTTGGAAGGCATCGGCAAAGTCGTTTCTTTCTGTGAACGGAAAAATAACCGAACGAGTCACTGCGGATATTTCTACCTCTAAAAATACCGACACATAGCGGAACAGAACTGCGTGTGCATATTTTCTACTTGCGCAGGGGGCCATGATTATACATAAAAGACAGCCTGAAAGGAAACCAATATTTCAGGATGATTTGCTCAAAACACTATTAATAAGTGTACACTTTGTCTCATAGAGATTTCATCTTTTTACACTAAAGATGATGGTTGTGTCACAAATGACTGATCACAAACCATTGGAAATGGTGATGCCCAAACTGGCTTTACTTACGAGCTGGCCCTCAGATTGGAGGCCGGGGGGTACAAGCAAAGGGCTCATGTCACCCGACTCCTGAGCTAGCAAGTAAACCCACAATTTAGCTTACCCCTCCCAAAGGCCATGAGGTTACTTAAGGAAACTGCTGGGCCCGTTGAACAAATAGACTCCTTGTATAACTGGTGCCCACACTGGTACCCTATGCATACGTTTCATTACACGGATCCATTTGCCGTTTCAATGAGGTTTCTGTTTTGTTCATCTTTGGGAGACAGGAAAGTTGTCAGCTTGCACTACTTTGCTGTTGAGTCATTCAGCCAACTAAAACTAACTTGTAACTTCAAACTAACGCTAGAGAAGTCTCAGAAGTAAGAATAGTTGTCTTGGGGAAGTCAAGTAAAGTTAATCCAATCCTTAAAACATGTCGAATGTTTTGAGGTTTTGCTTGTAATGCTCTACATTGAAAATATACCGAATAGTATACTATCAACTGACCAGAGTGCATGACCTTAATAGTGCTTCAAATAATACACCTTATAGCTTTGAATAACTTCTTGACAGAAGTGTCTTACGTTCTTCAGCCGGTTGCTCTGCAGCCTCTGTCTCGCCCACAGCCTCGCGCTCCTCCTCTTCCTCCGCTGAAAGGTAAATTTAGAGGAGAACCAGATTATGAACAGGGAAGATCACAATCAGACCTAGATATTTTCCACCTTGACATCAATGATTATTTAAGAGAACTGGTCAACGGTTTGAGCCTGCAGCTTCTCTAAGTCACTCTGCGTCTCCAAACCAGCCTCTCCAAAGATGAGATAAGGTTATTCATCGTTATATCAAAATTTCGACCATTCGTCTCAATTTGGGGTCACACGCAGCAGCATTTTCGTTATAAAGCGCAATTTTGTTACTTGTGTTAATTCAGTTCACTCGGTCTTGAATGGGTTAATACAGATTTTTTTCCAGAAGAATTCCAGGTTAACAGAAGGCCCATTCAAATTCGTTCTTTATGAAATGCTCCCCGAGACCATCACTCAATAACAAATTGTCTTTCGACTTTTTTATTTGAATATCCCTTTGGATGAATAAATGCATTCACAAACAATATTTTCAGTCACTCCAATTCAACAGAATTTATGAGGGGCCGATCAAGAACTCATCTCATCAGAATTAGTCTCCAAGAGCTACGGCTGACAATTCACGTGTCTATGTACATTGTACGACGAATTAAGTCGCCAACAAGCCAATAACTTCGACGGACAGAGGGGCGTGCTTATTACTGCTTACCATAGTCGGACGACATTGACAGTTAGTGTGAACGCAACATGCCCGATGTCACGAAAGTGTTTCTGAAACATGCATTAAAAGAAACGCCACAGAGATGGAAATTCCACGGGTTTTCAGGTGAGTGAAATTCTACAAGGATGTAACTACCCGCCTTACCCTGATCAAGTCTGTCCTGCAAGGCACGGATCAGTTCTGCCTTCAGTTCATCCAGGCTACGTTCGTCGGTCTTTTCTAAAGATCAAGCATGATCGACATAAAAGATGCTGTACTTCGTTGTCGTTATGAAGCTCAATGAAAAACATGAAAAACCACACAAAAAGTATCTGGGTAGGCCTATACATTGCTTTGGTGACTGGATACTATTTAGAACGCTCATTGTCAATTTTTGACATTAGTTAATTTTTTCAAAGTGATATCAGAAAAATTATCCTTTTCTTACCCTGGTCAGTTTCTTGGAAGGCATCGGCAAAGTCGTTTCTTTCTGTTAATGGAAAAAATAACCGAATGAGTCAGTGCAGATATTTCTACCGACACATTGCAGAACGGAGTTAGTTACCGTATTATTAAAGCAAGCCATTTTGTCGTCGGTGAGAACTGCGTGTGTATATTTTCTACTTGCGCAGGGGCCATGATTATAAATAAAAGACAGCCTGAAAGGAAACCAATATTTCTGGATGATTTGTTCAAAACACTATTAATAAGTATACACTTTGTATCATAGAGATTTTGTCTTCTTTTGACACAAGACAGATGATGGCTGTGTTACACGCGACTGATCACAAACCATTGGAAATGGTGATGCCAAAAGTGGCTTTACTCACGAGCTGGCCCTCATATTGGAGGCCGGGGGTACAGGCAAAGGGCTCATGTCACCCGACTCCAAAGCTAGCAAGTAAACCCACAATTTAGCTTACCCCTCCCAAAGGCCATAAGGATACATAAGGAAAATATTGGGCCTGTAGAACAAATATAGACTCCTAGTATAACTGGTGCCCAGAGTGGTACCCTGTGCATACGTTTCATCACACGGATCCATTCGCCGTTTCAATGAGGTTTCTGTTTTGTTCATCTTTGGGAGACAGGAAAGTTGTCAGCTTGCCCTACTTTGCAGAAGAATCATTTAAAAAACTAACTTGTACTTCAAAATAACGCTAGAGAAGTCTCAGAGGTTAGAACATTTTGTTGTCTTGGGAAAGTCAAGTTAATCAATTCCTTAAATAAGTCGAATGTTTCGAGTTTTTGCTTGTAACGCTCCGCATTAAAAATATACCGAATAGTAAACTATCAACTGACCAGAGTGCATGACCTTAAGAGTGATTCGAATAATACACCTTATGTGAGCTTTGATTAACTTCTTGACAGAAGTGTCTTACGTTCTTCAGCCGGTTGCTCTGCAGCCTCTGTCTCGCCCACAGCCTCGCGCTCCTCCTCTTGCTCGGCTGAAAAGTAAAAATTAGAAGACAACCTTAATATGAAAGGATGAAGTGCACACTCGCATCTATGAGCTATGATATCTTTGTTTGAAAGAGAAAGTGTTTATGGTTCAAGTTGGCAGCTTTTCTTTGTAGCTCCGTATCCTGCGTCTTTTCATTCCGAAGAAAGAAAAACACATATCGGCCTTTCAAAAGATGAGACAAGTTTGGTAATTTCTACATCAAAATTTCGTCCACAAGCGTTTCAATTTTGGGTCACGCCAGGCAGCATTTTCGTCAAAAAAGCGCAATTTTGTTACTTAGACAAGTGCTGTTCACAAGGTCAATAGTTACATATAGATTTTGATTCGCATCTTCTCTGTCAACACTTTATGGATATTTATCGATAATCCTGAATGATGGCTTTGCGTTCCTCTTCCTCGGCAGAAACATTCATTCAGATGAGAATGTTATCATTCATTATCAGAACGAGTGAAATTAGGGACAAGACGTTTTAGAGTGAAAATCACTCTGAATTTAGACTGAACAAGGCTGAAAATAATCCCCCTCCAGTGGAAGCTCGAGTGGAATTTCAATCTTTTGGAGTGAAGCAATTTTACCCCAATTCGTCTGTTCCTTAATTTCAATCGGAGGGATTGAATTTTCACTCGAATAGTGAATTTTCAACTCTTTGGAATTTAGAGTAGCCGAGCGCTTGAAACCCATGACTTCGGTTTAAGAAAGATGCATTGTTTTTCAAAGAGCAGAATTGATGAAAAGACAAAAAGAGGAGTGTGGAAAACTTAATCTCCGCAACAGGGTGGCCTACCTTGGGCGAGTCTGTCCTTCAATTCACGGACCAGCTGCGCCTTCAGATCATCCAGACTGCGTTCCTCGGCTACAGACAAGTGAATCACACCAAAGAGCATAATTCAAAGACACGAAACCACGATTCAAGACGCTGTAATGTGTTTCAGTCATTGGAAGATTGGAGATGTTTGTGTCTTTATTTTCCTTGCTATGGATTGAGAGTGCTCTATCAAAACAGATTGATTAGAAACCGAAGAATAACGACTCCAGCTATATTTTTTACACTAATCACACCAGCCATCAACTTCTGTTGCACTTTTCACTGCACGCCTGTGATAAGTAATGAATGTTAATTTTAAACCAAACCTTACCAATTGCATACAAATCAACTTGGTAACGAAGAATACCAAAAACCACCAATAGTCCGAATCTGCACACTCCAAACTTAAAAACAGGCACAAATACAACGAATTGTATTCTACAAAGACGATTAAATGAGTTGATCAATTTTAAACGAAGCATTGTTTCTGTAAAAAGATGTCGTTATATATCTGTTTCCTAATAAAATATCAAAAAAAATTGTAAGATAATTTTCAAGTCTAGAAGTAATTCATTGATTTTATGTCTTTACAGGTAAGGAACGAAAAGGACACATGAATTGCATGAACAGTGAGTCGAAATCATCGAAATCATGGTTATCTCGACCACTATGATAGGCACATAAACATTACAGCATCGTACAATGTCCAAGGAACTGAGAAACTTCTCGATCCATGGATTTGACTAAAAGTCCCCGCTTCTATCTCTTAGTTAAATTTAAAAACGCCGTAAATTTGCTTTATTTGGACGAAGAGCCATTATGAATAAGTTTACAATACTTACCAAAGAGGCTGGCGGAGCAAACCAGGCCGACACACATCGCAACGAGCAGAAGTACCTTCATGGTGACTATGTTCTTGGTGTCCAACTTAACGGAAAGATACCTGCCGAAATACAGGGAAACAATAAATCTATTGAGGATGTCTGCAGAATTGTCAAAGCCTGGGTTTAGGGCAGGATCAAAGTAAGCAATTTTTAGCCGCATAAGGTAGGCCTTATGCGTCCTCTATGCGTATGGGATCTACGAGAGTGCTTCGAGTTTGCTTTTCGTAGCGTTGTATGTCAACGTGTTGTCAATGAAGGCACTCCTAGGTTTTACAGGCCTATTAGAGAGTATCTTTTAACAAAAATACACCCTACTGGGATGCAAATAGAAACAAATCTATATATTTGATGAAGCATGCCCTGCTGTATCGCTACAATCGTCTCGCAAGCATTAAGCTTGTTAGTTTCCAGCGTGATCGTAACAATCGCCGAAAGCACCGAACAGTCACGGAAGAGACGGTGTTTGACGTCAGTAGACCAGCCCCCCCCCCCCAAGCGTCCGAAACTCAGACTTCATGAGTTTATATCTTTTGTGGAAGCTGGAAGATTTAACGTAATCTATTTATGGGAAGCTATTTCGTTGAGTAACCGGCGAAATGCCAATCACTCAACTGACAAACAACGTACGCCCGTCATCAAACCAGAGCGTAATTGTATACGCTGTACTCCGACAACTTGACGCAACTTTGTCCGCGGCCAAGTCGCGACGAAGGTTTCAATGAGTGCAAACCATCTGGGAACCTGACACAAATTTACGCGACTACATGGGGTTTGTGACTGTCAATTTCAGAAAACTCTCATTATAGGGCCTACTTTTGAAACGCTTGACTGGAAGGCCAACTGCAGAGTTGCGGTATCCAATTAAGCCTAAGAATTCGACTGAACGATTCAAACTTGTTTGTTCAGCACACGCCGTCAGCATTCAACTTTTCTCCATAGGGCTGCACTGAACTATAATACACTCTATACTGCATAGAAAGGGCACAGTGTTTTGTGAGTTCAAATAGCGCACTACTTTCTCACAAATGAAATGAAGGCCTTGAACCAAGCCATGAATGACTGAAATTTAGCTCTGCACTGAAAAGGACTTAAAATCCTGGCTTTCAAATTCCAACAAATGGTACACGTTCTAGGCTTATTAAAATGTTCTCTTGCATGGCTAGAATTGGGTCTATATATTCATGTCTGCCTTCCTTTTTCACACAAAATTCATGAATAAGTAACCTGGTTTCGTGAGTTACTAGGCGTCCACACGGTGGAATTGGACAACACACACCAACCAAACAAACCAACAAATACACCTCTCGGGAGTAATTATTCTGGTCCGGTTTTGCAAACGACGAGATGATTCGATTACACGTAAAGTATGATTATCTCTAACATAATCTTGAAACATCCAGGGCATCAGCGTATGCGCGTTTAAAAAGATCAACAGCAACTTGACTGCTTGCGAAAGATGCATTCTAAGATGCATGATCCGGAATACAATTCTTTTAACTCTGAATAAAGGATGCTGGGAAAAATCTGGAAATGGTTAGCATCGGAAAGGTGGTGGGATGTCCTTTCTGAAGCAATGGTGATGACCATTTTTTTAATTTAACGATATCCCTATATTTTCCCATATCCTTCCAAATCCATCGAGGGGATTAGATCTTAATCGCTTTAAGTTCTCAGTGTCCAACTAGCGTGCAGGGGTATAGGTCCAAGTTTATGCCAGTTGGGTTCGAATGCGAAAACCCGGCTGCTGAGATAGATGCAACTGTGCACACAGGCTTATATTGTTACATGTTACCGCTGCCAACTGTTTCCTTTCAGATTCAACACTAATCGGGCCTCATCATGCCTCGCTGTTGGTTTGGCGGGGCGTCATTGAAATCCAATATGGGTTTTCTGCGAGCATGTTTTTTTATTGTTTTGCCGAACATTATTTGGCACAGCTAACTGATAAATACGATAGGCCTATCCACGTACGCAAAATAACAGCATTCTGGGTATAGATGTACTTGGCAACTCTGCACGTCGCCACTTTACTCAAAGAAGTTGCTCACATGGGACGATTTAAGGTGTTTTTTTCCCACAGAGATGATGTACATGTTCATGTAATGGCTCACATTTATCATGCAGATGGTGTGGCAACTCTCACGCTTTAACATTTGTTAACGTAGGATGTCTGAATTCGGGTCATTTGTTTTGACCTGAATGCCCACACCATCTTTAAAAAAAACCCGAAGAATAAAACTGACCTCGGACATTTGCCCATTTTCTGCTTGGGTACATACCCTACAATGACTTGAGTACTTATAGAAATGGCAAAGTTTATGGTCGGATTGTTTGTGAAAATGCACGATCGATGTTGTGAAAAGTCTGTGGACGGCAAATCTGGCAATTGGCCTTATTCACAAGTCAGTCATTTTGAATTGAAAGCAAGAGTAGCCGTTTATTTTGGGAGCCCGAGAATACAAAAGACAAGGAAATAAAGCCCACAACAAATTCATGTCATTTTTGCTGATTGATAAGACAAAAGTTGTGACAAAAATTACATCTAAATGTTGTAAGCAACATTCAAAACAAAAGTGAACAGTCTGGCATCATTTCAATTCTAAGTTTCTGAACGTGTGCAGGTGCATGAAACACCTCGGTGGAGAATCATCACGTCGAGTCTGCTTGACCAAGTCCGGTCAACAAAATTTAATCTAACCTTGCGAGTCTGTATATAGCTCACTGAAAGCATTCCCAAACATGCAATGTATTCCGAGCACGTACAGGAATAAAGAACGGAATTTGAATCCGAGTTGAATTTCGCATAGAGATAATTTATTCCGCGCAGTGGCATTCAGGGCTTGACCTCAGAAAGCCTTGGAAATTTTTCTCAGGACTTGAAGTATGCTATTGCCACTTTTTTTGGTAAGAGTTCCATACACGGACATTAATTATATTCCGTTGTGGTGGTTTATAAGCCATCAAAAAGTGATGACATAAAAAAGTCAAATTTTGCAGTGAAAAATATTACAGTATTTTGAAAGTTTCATATACGGACGCCACTTGACACCCTGTGCACAAACCCTATGGGACTGGGCTGGAACAATTCTAAATGATTTCCAAGTAAACGAATCGGCTTTTCCCCTCCTAAATTGAACCTATCTGGGCATGTTTTTGCTTTCTGGCGGCTAATAGGCCACTATAGGGAATTATTACTGGCGTCCATACATCGAACTCTTCCCCATAACTTAGGAAAAGAATTTTTAAACCTAGTCTCATTCATACATGTACATGTATATGGTTTGGGAAAGAGTTCCATATATGGACAACACTTGAGGTAATGTGCACAAACCTATGACACTTGTCTGAAAAAAAAGTGTTTCATAGTAAATGCGTCGGAATTTAATTTCCTTAGCTAAATGTCACTTTTTAGGACTGGTTATTTACTGACGGCTGTTATAACATTTAAAGGAAAATTTGTGTTGTCCGTACATGGAACTCTCTCCAAACATTGCTGAGGGAACATGCAAAATTGGGACTAAGTATCAGCCCAAATCATTCGACAGACAACCGGGGTTGTCGAACAGGTGAGGTGATAATAAACCCACCACTAAAATTAACGGCAACCATGACAATGTGCCTATAGACCGGACAAGATGAAACAGGTAGATTTTAAGCTTTCTGGGTCGTCAATAAAAAGCAACAGGTATTTATTTTCCTTCGTGGAAATTGCTCAGTCATATTGCATAATTAATTGCATGTACATGTTACATCACACGCCCACTATGAAGTGACTGACCTGTTCTCTGTCGTTGGGTATATTTGCAATCCTAGCTCTGATTGTAAATTGTCATTATAACTTCTGCTGAGGGGTGTACTGAATGAATCTCACAGCACAAGTATTCAGACCTAATGCGGTGATGTCGAGCTTAGGCCTAATAGCCACCAGTTGAACTTACCCAATGTCTGATCTCTAGCGGTCTACGTGGGGCTCTGTCTCGAATTCGCAGTCAACTGAGCTGTTTTCGACGCCTGGCTACGCCTTGTAATGAAGAGAACCTCGGCTTAGAGTACAATAGGCATTGCAGTTCACTTCAGTGTTGCACGCTTCAACGGAGCCGAAGAAAAAACTACGTGGGCGCACAGGCCCTACCAAGTCAGAATCTTGGTTCCGTGAACAATACCGCAGATTGCGGTATTCAAAGACCTTGCGTTCGATTGAGGGAGCACTCGTTTGTCTCTCCAAAAAGCATTATTTTTCAGTAAATCCCATGTGCCATCACAAATAAAGCTTTTACCCATGCGCAGAAGACAAAGCTGGTTGTGAGAAGTCCGAACTTTCGTCATTGGTTGACTATCCAAGTTATTTTGGCAATCCTAAATAACTTTCAATCACGTTTACCATTTGCATTATTGTCATGTAAAAACCTGAGGCGCAGTCGGCCTTGCAACTATGCTATAGGCCTACACACGGGCGCGGCGAGCATTTCCCCAAAGAATTAGAGGCCCATGAAATCGGATGCACAATAGTGCGATCCTAACCATTTTGTACCTATGCAGCAAGGTATGAGACGGAGAGAACCCCCCCCCCTGCTTTGTGTTGGTCATTGTCTCGCAGGAATCTGGGGAATTCCTTTCAGACATCTTGGGGGGATGTGTTAAGTAACAATAGTCTGGGTATATGTACCTGAAGTCTGTTATGCTGGTATAACGATTATAGTCCTACTTCAACACGTGCCTATAAAACTGACGAAAATGTAAATACATTTACATACATGTAAATACATCAATTTCACTTTCGATAGGCCCTATTTAAATCTATTATGACAACAACTGACCAAGGGTATGGGAAACCAAAGTGGAAAATCCAGTTCATGTATTAATCTTTACTTGTTCGAATCTAACGCCAAATGGTATACTGTGAAAATTATGACGGAGACGTGCGTGCAAACGAGTTCCTTCAGCACCTGCTATCCTTCGCCTGCATCTGTACGCGTAACTAATGCAGAGAATCATCAGCGCTTAATCCTAATAGTGGATTAAGACAATACCGTTTTTGTATTTAATTGCCGATTTTCAGAGAGAAAGTAAAAGGCACAGGTACCATTCCCGAGTGACATAGCGCCATAGAAAAATAAACGAACAAGAATCGCTCACGGGTGTTTTCAAAGAATGATTGATGTCAACTTGAATAGCCAACTAGTACATTCGACTTTTGAGTCTGGTCGTAGTTTTGTCTTACTTGTAACTTGACTTGGATTGACGGGGGGACAATGACCTGTGACTTGACTTGCACACATTTGTCTTTTTTACATGATAGAATTTTGTTGAAATAAATATATGAAAAAAATAAAATGTTTCTTTGACTTTCTGTTTGCAAAAAAATAGTTGGTTTTCGTCACACTGAGGTTTTATCATTGATTACCATCTGAGGTCACACAATCCCTAAAGGATGGCTGAAATACCAGTTACGACGTCAGGTAGGCTGAAAATAACTTCGGACTTGACTTCAAAAAAATGACTCTGGGTTTTGCTTGACTTGGGGAAAATTACAATGTACTTAGGACTTCATTTGACTTAAAGAACAACCCTCATAGCTTGACTTGTAGGGAAAGTGACTTTGGACGTGACTTGTTTTAATTTATCAACAAACTGGGCCAAAAGAAAAAACGGACCAGAGAACGAAAGACATGCTGTAGCTAGACACCAGTTTTCTGATGTCCAGGTAATAACAGAGTTGTAGATCCGCTGCCACGTCGGAGCTGCAGGCTCACATAAATCCAGGATACATAAATTACCGGTATTGTCTGGTTGAATCGTGTAAAACTAGTCTTTGTCGTTCCATGAAAGTTCTCCTCAGACCCTGTGGGAGGGGGCCAATGGAGTCGTGCCATAGGTCCATCTTCATTTGATGCAAACCACATGTATGGGTTAGAGAGACCCCCGGCCTTTGTGATGGTAGTTTTTGGTACTGTTATACGTCTAGGGGATGTGTTAAGTAACAATAGGCTGGAGTGTGTATAAGAATTGGGCTTGTTGGGGGGGGGATACCCCTCTGTCCCATTTCGTGCCTGGTATATCCATCTTTGTCAGTGAATCAGCCTTTCATTTCGTTAAGTTACTTGGTTAGACACTAAGGGATTTTTCTCAAGGCTTTTTGCACGCATCACAGTAACAGCATGTAAAGACACATTTCAATCTCGTTTTTCCACTGGATCCTAGGTCAGGCCCACTTTTCTTTCCCAGTATTCGTATTAGAGACACACATAGCGACGTCAAACTTTAGCACTAAAATCCCAAGAGAACAGATGGCACAGACCAGTCCTTCGTCTGCAGACTGTGTCGGAGATGCAAAGTGCCGAAAAATCCATTATTTTGTCATAAGCCGTCAATAATCCTAAAGTCCATTCACTGCCAACGCTTCTACAAATACAGTCTGTTCCACTGCGTTGCGTGTTTCCAGCAATAACACCCAGGACTCGAACACTCAACATCGGTAATTACAATAGTAAAGTCCCCAAACGTGGCTTACTTCATCTCTCCCTAGACTTTCTTCACACAGCGCTGCCAAACCTCTTTCTTGATAAATTTGAAATTCCCAGTAAGATTCATGGTGTCGAATCCTTGTAAACAATTTCAGTTTCAAAACCGTCAACGTCCAGAAACTGGACTCGAACTCAGCTGAGTGTTCCTTAACGGGCTCACTTGAAAAGAAAAAATCTCCAAAAATCCCACACAAACATTTACAAAATCATTTCAAGTTGATAAATTCTTGTAACGAATCATTACTGCCACTCAAATACCCATCTACAAGTTTGTCAGAAAATCCTTTTCATAGTTTTGGTCTTATTTATAACATTTCATTTCGCACGTCGGAAAAAATCTGGATAATCGGGCGAAAATAAAATTTCATCCAAACTTTGTATTACGGTTTATTCGCCAAGGCTTTCTTGAAAAAGGTCAAGTCCCCGCCACGTTCCATCATGTCCATGCTCGAATAGTCCATCCGTGACGTCATTTACACTTGTTATTTACAGAGAGACCCGCTCGCCAGCCGGGGTAGTGGTGGCTGACACCAGAGTAAGCACAAGGAATCACGTGATGGCTAAATGAATGCTCTGTGTAAGTTTGACTTGCACGTGTAAGCTAATCGAACGCACCCTGTATGCGCCGTAGTCTTTTGTAATGCAGATCAGTGGTCGTGGCTGAGTACAGCAGGAAGTTGAGCACTTACCGACAAACAACATGTTATAATAATGAAAAAGTACCGTGCAAGCCCACGAGGATACGAAACCCTGAAGTTCAAACTGGGCATGTAAACACTGCTTCATGAGCATAATGAAACGAGCAACTGCCTATTCGCGGAGTCCGTTTTATGTCAGTGCACAGTTTGATCAGGACCCAGAATGTATGTGTAAAGCATTCTTAAATGAAAAGTACACGACACATTGAACTTCATTTTAACAATCGTTGATTGAATTGGAGGGCGGGTAGAATTACTTTGGGGACAATTTCTGTCCAAGATTGATCAGTCCCAAAAAGAAGTACTGAAGCTCATCGTCATTAAAAGAAAGTAAATTGATCTGATTCGACGTGGACGTTGCAGAATGCAGCATTTTAAAAAAGATGCAACTTTCTTTCGGAGGGGATTTTTAATTTAAAAAAAATCCACACCATTTTAAAGAATAAATTACCTGGACTTAACATCAGGACTAACCGCGACTGAGGCGCAAGGAAGATCGTCGTATGGCTGTGGTGAAACCAAGACCGATTTTTGAGCCGTAACAAATAACATCGATTGTGAAAAATGGATGCGAGTCCACTTTTTTCCCACAGGGTAAAGTTCACGGCCTGCAATCAGTGATAAATCGGATTTACTCTGAATAACATTGGAAACAGCCTGTTGTCCAACACGTTAATCTAAAGTAAAATAAATAGCATTTCATCCAACCAGACAACATAGAATAATTTTAGTAGTTTTCACGTTCGAGTAGAATACGTGCATCTTACTACTGCATCTCACTCCTGCGTGTATTCCCTCCAGCCTCATATGAGCGCGAATTAAAGGACCTTCGTCAATACCCCCGCCCTGCCTACTACACATAAGTACGTGAACAGCCCGAGTCCAACGTCCTTTCCAAAGTTGAAGTTGTTGATTCTTGTGACATTACTGGCAGCGGCTCTACTTTTAATTACACCAAAGTGCTCCGGGCACGGGTCAAATGATAACGAATATTGCAGGGGGAGTAGTCAGTCACTTGAACTTCAACGTCATTGTGTTTTTCTATTAACATTTATGATAAGTGTGATACATAAACTCTAAAAGTCTGAAAACCGGTTTACTTGCTCTTTTTACTCGTCCTTTATCAAATATCCTTCGCGGTCTGGATTGTATGATTTAACTGTACTCTGTAACAACGCAATGCGCGCTAGAATTTTAGTGAGTTGGGTCAATTATATTGATGTGTAACTTTTTCACTTGCAAATTAGAAAAGGCATTTTTTGTTTGAACTAAATCCAATACTGCCTTGAATATTGGGGATTGCAAAATCAGGGCTATCCCCCAAGTATTCAACCTCGCCGAAGATCAGTACAAACTAGACTGTGATTGGCCAGCTTTCTAAAATGCTTCCGCCAATACCGAGGTGGTGCATCGCGGGAAGGGAGGGGGGTTGGTAAGTTCCACCCCACCCCTGGCATGGTGCCATTTTTTCTGACTTTATTCATTAATTGATATTTACTTTCTGAAAACTCCAACACTTGAGCAAACAGTTCTACCCTTTCTCAGGGAGTGAGAATTCTTTTATTGGTGAAAATATTAACTGTCCTCCCCCCCCCCAAAAAAATCGCCATCTCCCTATCCCCTTCCAACCCTGAACCTGGATACATTATCGAGTGGGTGACCAATGCATGTACATGAAAGGGAGAGAGGCATTTAAATATTTCCTAGCCGAGTAGGTGGTGGCATTCATTTATACTGTTGGGTCAGGTAACGTGCAACTTCATGTGTGAAGTAAATGTACATATCTGTCTACATTGAGTGCTTGTAGTATTATTGTCTTGGGTCCTGTGATTTCACTAGTCTTGAGCAACATGCTAATCAAGGGCATTTTACTAAATAAGAGCCATATTCTGTCCCACAGAAACAAGTACAGCGTGTGGAGGCAGTCTCGTACGATTCACATTGAATATGGGATAGAAAACTCTCCACCTGATACATATTCAGCAAAAAACCTCGAACTAATCAATTGTTATGCTGCAATGGCTTGATTTATTTCTTACAGGCAAGACATGATTGCCACTTACCAACGAATTTTGGCAAAATACAACAAAGCAGTTGTCAACTGCTGAAATGAGAACCCTCAAAGACACCAGACACCCTAAGCTTTGCCTCAGGCGCCGTTGTGTTGCTTACAGTATGAGAAAAGGAACTGGCTCACACCACAGCAGTCAACAAATGTTAAATTTATCCTTAGACATTGACACATGTACATGTACAACAGGTTTAACATGCATTGTACATGTACTTCATACTGTTGAACTTTAAGGTCCGCCCCACTCCCGAAAAAAACTTATGTCCAAGAATGCCAGCATTGACACACAGTACACTGCAAATTTCAAACGTTGATTATCAGCTCATTAACACAAATGCGAAAGACACAACAGACAAAGAAGACCCAATGTGTGAACCAGTTGTATAATTTCATTACTTTGTTCGGCAGAATTTTAAAGGACTGTCACTGAGAAAGGTCAATGCACATGTACATATAGAGCCTGGCCACTATCATGCGGCTTGGTGAACAAAATTTACGCCCATATCAGGCTGTAAATGTATAGTGTACAGTGGGCAACTTGGGAGGACTTTCCAAGGGCTGAAGGGAGTCAGGGCCAATGTCTGTATTACATTCACATAATGTATTTGTTACAGCAAGCCATTGTTGATTTTAACATGCACATTTTTCAGTGCCAAGCACACGCACACGTAAAATGTACATGTATTTACCTGAACAATTTACAGGATTCCAACTGAAAAGTTTTAATAATAGAGGGTATGCACGGCTCCTATCTTGCAGGCCAGTGCTTTTGTTCCACAGGGTATGCACAAAGGCAGTTCCCCTGCAGAACAAAACAACTGCCCTGCAAAATGGCTACCGTGAAAAGCCTCTATTGCCAATTTGTTTAAACCAAAATGCACATTTATTATAGCCACAGGTATATTTTTCACACAGTGTTAAACACAAGATTATTTTTTTCTCATTAATTGCTCAGGCTTTTAGCCACATTTTGTACTTAAATAAAATATTCACCCTTTGATAACAGTTTATCTGAATGCTTAAATTCAGAATTTAATTCTTGAGTTTAGAAACACTAGTAGTTCAGACACGCATAATTACTACATAAACTAAGTAAAAAACAAACGTTAGCAAAGAAAAAAACAATTGCTTATCAAAATAAATTGCTTGTCACAAAAAACTCTCAAGTATCCTTAGAAGACATTTTAATAAAACATTATGTATCAATCCCTTCCCCCCACCCCCAAAAAATGTGTTTCTAGTAAAGCACAAGGAAGTTTTATTTTTTCTTTAACAAATTAATGAAAAATATTAACCCATGCTGTGCACACACACAACCTTGGGTGCATCATTATGAAATTTGGGGGTTTGGTTTGAATTCTTTTAATAGGTTGGTTTGAAAAAAAAGTGGCCTGATATGTTATTTCCCCCACCATCTGCCACCTCAATTTGTATACAGGGTCATATTGAAGAGTCTTAGTCACTTTTTTTTAATTAACATGATTAATGTAATAGAACAAGCAACTATTTTTAGCCCATCATTTGACAATTTTCTTCTACTTATTCTCAAGTAGACAAAAGATGTACTAGATTTGAGGGAGTGTTGGGCTTTCTATGATTTCTGAATTGTCTCCATAGTACTGCATCTGTGGTTGCAATCAGTTCATCTGTGTGATTGGTCAATCTCTGACCAGTTGGTCAATCTTTTTGGTAGCGATGCAACTGTAACGCTTGCTTTTTGAGTCGTTCGTGAACCAGCGATGTGCAGTTAGTTCCAAAGGAGCCTCTGTTGCTAAGGAAATAGCGCCCTCTCTTGGTCCAGCTTGAGGCCCCACACACAAGCTTGTTCTCGAACAGCTTGATTTGCTGTATGTGGGTTGGCCGCTCAAATGTCGGGAACAGACAACCAGTTATTGCTGGTATTTAGTGGCAAGCAACATGCAACATGGCGTTGTATGGTGTTGTGGAAATAACTAATGTTAATTTCACAACTTCCCTTTGTCTCTGGCTTTGTAAGCCATCTCTCTACTTTTTGCGGCTGTTCAAAAATCAAAATCTCACGAGTTTTTCTGTGTGTTCCAGTAAAAACCTGACGAGGTGGTGTGAGATCCTGTTCTGAGAACAGTGTTCTTGAGTTGTGTTCCTGCTGCTCGAGTGCGAGAAGAAACCCATGTCAAGAACGGGCCACCTGAACTCAACCACAGTGTACGTGATATCCGACTAATCACAACACAAAAATGCCCTCAACTATATGCAACTACATGTATACGCTACACTACACAATAATTTGCCTGCTGCGTAGGAGTCCCTGGTGTTTTGTACACCTGAGGGTGCCATTTGCCACCTTGGATGGATAAAACATCATAGAACCCTACACAGGAGGTAACAACTGTAGAATGTATACCGTCATGCACATTGTGTTATGACCTTTGTGTAGTGATGCACGATGCAAATTTCAGCAAAAGTGATGCATTGAATAAGTTAACCTCTCTGATTTACTTGACTTTCTTGGAGCTTTCCACTTGTTGTTTCTTGGCAAGGTTCTCAAAGAATAAGAACGCGAAATGACCTAATGCGACATCGCCAAAGAGCTTGGAGATGAAGTGGCCACTGACCTCGGTGAAGAATTCGCTGTAGTGGGGAAGGTGGAGGTCCATCACCTTGAAAACGACAAAATTAACATAGGTCAGGCCGCACATGAAGAGGGCAAAGTTGTTGCCCTTGCAGGGGTATTGGCGGTTTGTGGCAAAGCCCGTGCTGGCGGTATGGACGGAGTGGATGACCAGCGCGATCTCAAAGCCAAATTCCGTAAAGAACACCAGGTTGTAGCTGAGGATGGAGGACAGCATGAGCATGGCCGTCACCTCTCGGTTCCAGCCGACCGTCAGGGCCTTGCACCACAGAATGGCCCAGGCGAAGAATGGCAGCGTCACCCACTGGTCCAGGACGGCGCTCTCGTGTGTCTGGCTGATGATCCGCCAGAATTGGACAGGGCCATACAGGATGCACATCCAGGCAAACGTGTAGGCAAAGTACGCTTGGAGTTCCCCTACCTCCCCTCTCCTCCGGGCCAGGTAGGTCCGCAGCACCCAAGCCAAGCCCACCAGTGAGTAACCGGCATTCACCAGGGCATTCAGGGGCATGGCAAATCCCATCCATGCAGGTAGCTTGAACGGGCCAATTGAAAAATCAGCCTTTTCGCCATAGTGCTCATGCCCGAGGTCTACCTTGGCTGGGCTGAAGATGCCCTGAAAGACAATGATGACCATGAGGGCTGTGCACCCAACAACTGTAAGAAGGGTACTTATGACCAGCATCTTGAATTTTGTTTCTAGTGACCTGAAATTGCAATAAAAGAAATCCAGTTAAATCCAGCCTGGAGTGCGTTCAAGCCTCTACCGACAACTGTTTGCTGAACGGTGTAAGTACATGTATAACGATTAGCTTTGAGCAAATCAGGTTGTGCAACAGACATTGCTCCATTCAGCAAACAGCCCAAGGCTCAAGTATAATGAACGGTGCACTGGCCAGTGTGCTGCTATGTCCCTGAACACTGGCATACATGTACCATCTGAAATGCTGTGACCATATGACAATGACATGGCAAGCTTCTAGCTCAACTACAGTCCGAGACTTTTTCAGCTTGAACGGGAAATGCCTCTTTTCTTCTCAAAGGTAAGTGAATTTAACCATCATCACTGGAAGTGAAATCTTAAAGTGGAAACGTTGGAAAGTGTCGAGACTATTAGGGCAGGGTGAAATCTGAGGATTTTGATTGGGGGCATGAGCTACATATTTCAAGTGAAACTACTAAGTAACGGCAAACAAGGTCTCTGGAAGTTTCTCTGGTTCTAGGACACTACTATTACCAAATCATGTCCAAACGTTTAGATTCTACATGTAGTTTGGCTATTCAGAATACTGCAAACCATGGTTTATTAATTACAAATACATATATACAATACAAATTGGTCTTGATTTACAACGAGTTACATCCATGTACATGTACAATATGCACATCATGTATGCTCAACACATTGGCTTAATTCAACATTATACACCTACCTTGCCAGAAAAGGCGTTTAGCCTACAGCTGTAAAGCCATGAGTAATTGTGCATGTAGTTGTACATGTAATTTATCTGCGCTGTTCCTTACTGACCATGGGCCTACTGACATAAGCCTAGGCACTCTTTTTTGCTTTTTGTCCTGTTTGTGTAGTCACAAGTACACGCCTACTGAAATACAAAAAAATGCTTAAAACAGATCTAATATTAGAAACATTAGTGCCCATGAGCATGAATGTAAGGATAACAAGAAAACACACCTCTTAAAAGGTCAAACGATGTTCAGATGATGAATAAAAGCTCAGCAATTCCAAGTCCAGTTTTCGGTTCGCACGTCTCACCAAGCTTGACTCTCTTGGCGCGATCACAAGCGCCCTCTGTTGACAAAAGCTCTCTGCCGCGCCGCGCCCCGGCCTAGGTAGCAGGCCGCGCCGCCAGGCCAAGCCTGCAGGTTGGGCCATTTTGTTGTTTGCTCGTTGCGTCGCGAGGGGGGGGGCTGATAGTTTTGCACTGTGATTGGCTACGTTGTGCACAAACTGTGAACGCGAATCACTTCCTGTGAGAGAAGCGTTATTTAATTTTTTGGTTCGCCAGATGGCAGTGCTTTGGCACCGGCAAAGTATCGGCTATGATTATGATGAAAATGGCGTTGGTACAATCAGAGTGAAGTAGATTATTTTTTTGTTTTCACTAAGTATCACAGATCACGTGCCTTTTGGCGATACATTTCAAGTCATTGCTTATTTTGTTCATTTTGGATGAACGAATGCACTGTAGTGAGAATACCGATGAGGAAAAAAGAAACAAATATCGAATTGATAACCACCGCTTGAAATTTACCCACAATGCTCTGCGCGTCGTTAGCTGTGACACCGCGTGACGTATAACCTTCACTAAAATGTCTACAAGGCTATCAGCCCTTAACAACGCCCTGCTCGGGTGCTGGGCGACCAGCAAAGCTTGGCTGTTGGTCCCCACAGGCGCAGCCACTTTTAGTAAAGAAGGGAGAGATTACGACACATCAATACAGAGAACTAGAGATCCAGCGAAAGGCTGACTTTTATATTTCTCGAAAATTTCGAAAATTACAACCAAAACAAATGATACCTTCTGTTTAAAGGTTTTTGTACGGAAACTTAAATGACCATCCATGTTACCGCCTTATTGAGTTAATTTATCATTTAAACAGAGAAACATACGGATAACACTGATTTCAAATATAAATTATCCCTGAAACACGGAATACAAAGGTAAACGCTTTGTGGAAACACAGATTTCAACGATAATGTTTCTCTGAAACGCAGAATTCAAAGATAAGAGTAGGCCTATCTTGGAAACATGGAATTCAACGATTATGTATTTCGGAAATCTGGAAATCAATGATCATGACGTACATAAACTATTTCCAACGGAGACTCGGGTATTCACCCTTCGTGTTATGCAAAAGATACAATTGGAATGGAAACAAGGTGACTGGTAGTAGGTAAGGCCGTTTCCAGACCTAATTTGTGTTCGGGGGGGGGGTCAAACCTGTAAAGCAGCGTCTTCGGTGAAGTTTTGCATTGAATGATGGCACTAGTCAAAATGTAAAGCAGCTGCACAGACGCATGGCCCAGTTGCCCCCATCCACGTCATCACCCTCAATTGGGTCTGCTACCGTGCAAAGGCTATGCGCCATATACCAGTGCACCCTCTAAATGTTTATCACTGCATTCTGAGTTTTGGAAAAACATAATCTTTGAACTCCGAATTTTGGAGATATATATCATCATTGACTTCCGAAATACAGCATCGTGGAATTCCATGCTTCCAAGATTTGTTATCTTTGTAGTATGCATTTCAGGGATGTATTATCATGGAAATCGGTGTTTCCACAAAGTGTTTAACTTTGTATTCCGAGTTTCAGGGATAATTTATCTTTGAAATCAGTGTTATCCAGTGTATGTTTGTCTGTTCCAACAATAAATTAACCCAGTAACCAGATCACATGGCTGTTCATTTAAGCTTCCGTATTTTTGTTTGCTTTCGGTAACTTAATTTTGGCTACACCAAAATTTTGCCTTGAGAAAAAAATTATTTTCAAGGCGTGTACCCCCACAACACATTTTTATTTGTCATCGACTCTACCTCTCTCCTGCACTGTCTGATGATTGCTGATAAGAACCCACAATTTTGGGGGCTGGGAGAGGTTGGGGCTTATATCACTTGCTGGACGTTAGCTGTCTTTGTGGGTTTCTTTGGAAATCTGCAGTTAATGTCAAGAGTGGTTCTACAGCCGATTTCTTTTTGGGGGGGGGGTTAGACCCTTAGCACATGACGTCACCTAACTTTTGGTACTGCGTTTCATTTTGCATTTTTGGGAGGAGCTACACAAAAACTTGGGAGGGGCTAAAGCCCCCCCCCCCACCGTGCAAAACGTGGCGTAGTGTACTCCTCGGGAGTAATTAGCAAAACTTATATCTTGACTTGATGGGTTTCTATCTGTTACTCTTGGGGTTCATCCCTTTAATCACTTGTCTTGGTGTACTACTTAAGGCAACCAGAGTAGTGACAGCTATAGATTTAATATAGAATTAGAATGGGAAATTTTTCCAAGCCAGTGTACTTTTACCGGGCAAGATGCCTACTGCTCTCCTAAAAGGTGTATTTCTCTGCAAAATGCAGCCAGCAAAGCACAAACTTTCGTTCCACAGCAACAGACTGAGAGAAAACAGCTAACCCAAGTGCATGTGCTAAGTGCTCTTCAATTCGCTCAGGAAATGGCCTAGGTTTTTTATTACAGTACGCTAATCCAATCAGTCCCTTAAAACAATCAGAAGATAAAAACTGATTAATTATTTCAACCAAGATATCTCATTTACTGAATGTAAATTGTTCCCGAATAGCATCAGGTACGGTGCTACTTTTTGGGTGGTGAAGTGAACTTGTTTACGTGAAAAAAGCGTTTTCTGTCAACAGTAACCTTGCATAAATGGATTTGTCTGATGTAGCGCGTACAACACTGCGTGTCCAAGTCACGTTTCCTCTTAATATGATGGTGCACACCTGAAGGTAGGAAGTCAGATGAGTATGGTCCAAAGGAATGAGAATACGATTACTTTGTCGTTACTTAGAGGCTTTGTTCCCAAGTACTACTTGGGACATATTCTTTGCATTCTTTGCCGTGAGGCACGTACAATGCAATACAATGGGAAAAGGCAGGCCTATATGACGTTTATTAATACCAGGATAAAAATGGGGGGAAAACCTCCATGCATGCGCAGTGAAAAAACGCTGTAAAAGACAGGCAAGAGAGAAAAGTATATATTTAAAAAGAATAATTGCTCCAGAAAGATTTTATTTATCAGCAGGTACCAACGGAGAGAGCATTTTCTATTTTGTTTGAGGGGCGAATAGGACAAGCAAGGAACCGTTTCAGGAATACAGTCTGAGAACGTCAATTCTTCTTGCTCTTCGATTTCTCAGAAATTAAGAATGAAGTTAGCTCTTCAGATTGCAAATTTTTTTACTTGGACTGGCCTGTTCTTGCTTGCTTCTCTCGTCGGTTGTTGAACACCAGTGTCGACAGATAACTGTGCTTTCAGAAGACGCACGCGTCTCTCACGACACTGGTACGACTACAAATGCTGCTTCTCGACGCTGCAAGGGTTTGATCATTGATGAACATAATGTTTACAAATTACCGTCCACCATTGTTAATATTGCAAGACTATTAAAAGTGAAGAAGTAGTGTGTTATAGTGAAAACTAACGTTTTGACCAATTTGTACATTGTAAAAACGTTGGTCAAAAGACTGAGTGATCCAGATGTTGGTCTTTTTATTTTAGATTTCGGTCATTTTCTATGATTTACCGAACAGTTGTGTGGACACCTGGTGACCAGAAGTTGCGAAGTTGATATTTACACCACTGGGGCCATGGTTGGTTAAATGTGCCTAACTTTTCTTACGGTATAAAATAGGCCTAACTGCTTTTGGAATTTCAATGGCCAGGCAATTTTTTCCTTTTTTTTTGAGTAATTCCCCCTCCCAGTCCCCGGCACAGATAAACTCGATTGCTTGTGTTCCTTCATGTCCGAATAACACACTGCGTTGGAATAGAATGGCCGAGCCGGGCTGTTCATTGGCTAAGGAAGATTTGACCATGCTTAGGGTAAGGGATAACGTTTAGAATATTTCTGAAACCATTCCACCAGATTTCCACAGCTCCATTCATCAGTTGGAGGTCCGTCTAGCTGGAGGCCGTTACCCGAACGAGGGCTGTTTGGCGTTCCGTTGGCCTCCCACCCAGGTCCAGTGGGGAACCTACTGCACAGACATCGAGGAACCGTATAGGGCGGCGTCGGTGGCCTGCCGTGAACTCGGCCATCCGGCGGCGTACTCGGTGTCGGCCACTTCCCCGTTTGGTCGGAGCACTGGCCCGATATGGTTTGACGACATACATTGCAGCAGGGACGTGCTGGTGAGTCGTGGAAAGTTGGAAGAGTGTTCGCTGCAGCCATGGCAGCTGGCTAATGATACTTGCGACCACAGTTGGGACGTCGGTCTGGTTTGTTACACAGGTACGAATGCACGTACATGAATTATGAGGAGGGATTGGCCAGTTTCTTTGTGAGAACGAGGGGTCTTTACTGCTCACTCGTTTAAACATCCTGAATCACTGTCTTTCAAAGTATGCTGTATTTTAGCAGTCCAAACCACGTAAACAGAAACATTGCTCATCATAGGCGAAACTGCACGACCCTACCAAAATTACATTTTGATGAAAATGCGGTGTGTTTTACCAGACCCAAGGGAGCACGCTGTGCAAATAACAGCGCCTCAAAACTTGACCTCAGGACCAAACTGTTAGATTTCCCTTGGATAAAGGTAACCCATGATGTCCAAAATCCTCGCATTTAGGACTTTCGCATATTTTCACACACACAGGGAGAAAGGATTGTGGAGTCATGAAATCGAGTTGCCTATTGATTAATGTCAATCAGGCCTACATCGAGATCACCAAACCGAAACTATACACCTCCGTGATTTACTGAGGGCCATTTTAGACTGGTCAGATCTCCAAACTAGAAAAAAATCTTTCTGGTATTATGATTCATCAACAGTAGAAGTATTCTTTCAATATAAACCAATCAGACGTATTGTTTTTGCAGAAAAAAAACCGCATCACGTTGCATCTTGGTCATCGGAAAGTTTGTGGCCATGGCACTTTCTGCTTCAAATTTACCTTTTCGCTACACTTTTTGTGGCTTGTACTGACGATTAGCTCACATGGTCAGATGTATTGATTTCTGTGTGATTAGTTTGTAAACAAACTCTGGTTTGTTTGAAGATGCAGATGCTATTGTGTCCTCTTACTTCCAACATATCCCAAAATTTTGAAAGAAAATACTCTTCATCTTAAATAAAAAAAATGTATTTAAGACGGTATGACGGTACGTAGAGCTGACGTGGTTTTAAACGGGGCTTTAAAATTTCTAAACTGGATTATGCAATTTCACTTCATCATATAAGTAAAAAATTATACACTCGAGTTTATGATCGACTGCCTTACCGACAGAAGATTTGGACACAGTAGCGTCGACTTAGGGTATAGAGATTTCAGCGTTGCCTGCTAGACAAACTATGACGTTTGATGAATTTCTTTTTCGTCAGTAGATCAGTTAATATCTCCATGTTCGTATTGGAGCATAACGGACAGCAGATTGGATTCCATCCCGCATTTCTCATGGGACGGAAATCTGAATCTGGGAAATCTTTATGTTCATTTGGAGACATTCATCTTTATCAGTTTCAAATCGACCAAACACTGTTTGATTGTCATCGCCATTTGCAATTCTCTATCGGTTCGTGTTAGGCACGATGCGTGGAATTTTATTGATTGTCAATTTCCCAATAGCCTGTCGGGTGTCTCCTGGAAGAGAACGCGAATACATAATCCAGAGATGTTTGCATATTTGGGAGAACGATGACATAAGACTAGGATGTGAAGGGAGTGTGTTCTTTGACCCGGTGTACTATATTCCGGTCATGTCATCTGGGGAAATTCTGTATAAAAACAGGGAATGTGCCCAGTGTAACTACGTCAACACAACAACGGGGAATACTATAAACTACGAGACGTATGCCAGAGAAAAATACGGGAATGCTTCTGGTCGGATAGACACTTGCTTAGGAGTTTATAATGAAACAAGTGATCTTCAGAAGGTTTGCACTGATTATTCAGCAATTCTTAAGATCAACGGATCTTAATTGGTACAAGAACCCTCACTGCGCCATCTGCAATGGAGAAAACCTGAAAACTCTCAACTACTGCGACCGGCCGCTCGACGTATACCTTCCTTCGGCCTTCGAAATCATCTTAGGCCGGGATTCAGACCTGTGGTTTCCGTCACCCTCGCTGGATATTCACCTCAGGGATTTGGTCCATTGTCTGAGTAAGGAACTGCATCTTACAGTGGTGCCGCAGCCGCCGGGAGGCTCATCATTAAATGCCTCTTCTCCCAGGAGTCACACCATTCCTCTTGAAGTCAATCTTGACCCACGTAAGAGCCTCCCACAAGAGGATATGAGATCACAAGATGTTTCATTCGACGGCTAGCATGGCAAAACATGCGACTGACGCTGCCATTTTTATCAAAGCTGCTCAGCGTCGACTCCGGCGAATTCCAAGAGAGAGGCTGCACCCTGGTCGGTAATTTCTCAGACACCGAGCGGTTCTTTGACTACGTGTTAACAGAGGGACAGACATCGGGCGAGTCTATCCAGAACACATGGCTCGGCAAATGCGACTTGGAGGTGGTTGAACTTGCCGATTTTTGCAATGTAGTTATTGACTCAACAGGAAGAGAATGCGAGTTTCAGCGGTGCAGCACCAAAGACGTAGAAGTGATCCGCAACTTTTCAGTTGGAAACTCCTCATTTCTATACTTAGGCCGAGGCGTTATTGTTGAGCCATACTATCTTTCTCGCGTGCACGTATACCAGAATACCCACAATGGAGGTTTCTTCAAAGAAACTGTGGTTAGGGTGTGTGGACGGCAACCAGAACATTTAACTTGCCGCTTTCCTCACGTGAATGACACCTCGGTCGTCGCCAGAGGAGACTTCACGTCTCTCTCATTTGCCGGTGAGGAGTTCATGGAAGACGAGTTTGCGTCTTTACCTGACGGGCTCGTCCTTATCTGCTCTGATGTGTTTAAAGGTAACGGACCGTACATTGATCTAACCGAGCCTCTAACCCTGGTTAACTTTATCGGATTCATCATCTCCATGATTGCTCTTATGGCCGCCATTGCTACATACTCGGTGTTCGTTGAACTGAGGAGTGTTCCAGGGGGAGCCACATTGAGACTCTGCATTGCTTTGTTCCTTGCTCAGCTGATACCCGTCACTGCTCTCGGGCAGACTCTAAACAACTCTGTCTGCGTTATTACAGCCGTATTCCTACATTACCTTTGGCTCTCCACGTTCACCTGGCTGACGGTGTTAGCCTGGGACCTCAAACGGACCTTTGCGTCCAGGCATCCCTCCCTAGGGGGGTCCAAGATGAAAAGGCTTTTTCCTTTACTGCCTTTATGGATGGGGCACGCCTCTCCTGATCGTCTGTGTGTTCTTCTCCTTCCATCTCTGTGGTGACTGTACGGGTCTGGGGTTCCGGTCCGGCAGCGACAAGGCCTGCTGGATTGTCGGGCAATTCGCGGTGCTGCTGGCGTTTGGTGTCCCCATCCTGTTTTCTGTTATCCTGAATGGGTTGCTCTTCGCCTGGACTGTTTGGGGCGTGCATAAGACAATGGCGGCAGCTTCAATGGTCCATCAAGAAAGATCTAAAGCTAGGAATACTTCAACCGAATTAGTTATCTACCTGAAGGTGAGTGAGTTAATTTAAAAAAAAGAAAAAAAAGAGATAACTTCTCTTGGGATTTGTAAAGACATTGAGAGACTAGTGGTCTCAGAAGACTAAGTTAGGCATGTGAATTGAACTTAATAATACATGGCAATCTGTTGCCTTGGTATTTTCGGTCACCTCCCTCAGATCTCTTGCGTAATGCGATTCACTTGGATCTTTGGATGCATCGCCCAAGCCACTTCATGGCGCCCTCTGTGGTTCCTTTTCGTCGTCACCAACTCCACTCAAGGAGTCACCATCTTCGCAGTGAATGCGTTTAATGCACGCGTGAGGGCGATGTGGAAGAAGATGTTGGGTTTGAAAGAAGAAACGGAAACGAGGTCTATTCCCACTCATGCGACCAAAAACGTTCCACGATCGGGAACTAAAGAAGAGACGGATCGGAGCGTCAACAGTAATGCACTGAAAACTTAAGCTTTGAATTTTCAAGATTTGGATACATTATGATATTAATGGCAATCAGAGAACACCTTACAATTATTGTACGCAAATCTTAAGCTTCTGTCAGTAACGACGACGTTCAAGTTAAAGGCAAACTGTATATATGTAGTATTTTCAACAATCGAAAGTTTCACTGATAATTCTTAATTCTGAGAAATTTAATTGAAGAGATTATTTCTTGGTAAAGTCGGGCGCTATTTATGCCTTTATATTTCAATGTTATACTCACTGTCCAACTCAAGGATGCTGGTGAGCTTTTTCCAGTTTTAGTGAAATTGCTAATTATGTATAACTTTATTCTTAGATTTACACAGTTTTCTTTTTGTTCAGTTACAACACTGAACCATCATATCCCGTGGTGTTTTTAGACTGGAATCTATAAAGAAAATGTACCGCAAAAATGTGGATTTTTTTCGGACCGAAAAGAGAATTGGTCTATATATAGTTCATTCAAGATAACAAAACAACTCTCTCCCGATAATTATGCACCAAAATATAATGTAAATATTCTGTGGGAGCATTCTTTTGGTACGCTGTGTAGTCAAGGTCTATGATGTGAGCTAAATAAACGACATATATTGTAAAATATTGTTTCAATTACTGTCTTTACAGTATTTGTGCCTTGCTACAACATTGCACGAACAAGCTGATTTAATATAAACTATTATTATATTAGTTTAATGTCATATTGATTGGGTAATTTAGCATCATATAAGTGCATTGAAAAATGAATGGAGTTATCATGCCGTTTGAGCTATATGTTGAAATTGTGCACGAATAGCATTTGGGAATTAATTGAACATGATTTGAAAAAAAGTTATAGGTGACAATTTGTTTCACATCGTCGGTTGCCGCACTGACGGGCAGATGTAATCATCCTATGAATCTGATCCGATTCGATCTGATCTTGTATTTTCTGCAATATCAACGAAAGAATCTATTACCTAACTTTTGGGTTGCTGGATTTCAACTGAAGGGAATTTCTCTTTGTGTGGAGAAAGTATACTGAGGGAGTAAATGCACCGATGGATTTCAAGGAAATGAAGGACCACGAGTCGCAAAATAGTTTGCAACATGCATCTCAAGTTGTTGTTAGGTTGGAAAATTTCTCAAAACCCTTTCCCTGATGAAAACATTCCCCCTCATCCCTGATAACGGTATAGGCCTACCCGTGCTGTAGAAATAATTAAGCGCGTTACTAAGTGTACAAGCTTAAGTCAAAATAAGGACCGATCTACTTCCGTTTGATTAGGCCTACGTTAGTTTTACTTTTATTTTCGAATACACTGGCGCTTAGTCTTTTTAATTTGAAAGGGCTTGAGATTATTCCGAGATTGAAAAGCAGAATATTTTGCACGGGACAAGTCTTTCCTGCAGCATGTAGGCGTAAAGACGACTGCAAAAACGGAGTGCTAATGCATTGCTAGAGTGAAACGGTGCGATATTATATTGTCAATTCTGATAGCTCGATCAACAGCAACAAACTGTCTAAAACAGTGTGAGTCCGAAGTTTCCACTGTGTCAATTAAGGAGCCGTGTAAAGGACAACTCGAAAAAGAGTTGTCCTTAAGGCCTATGGCTCCTCTCTATAGGTGATGTTCTCTCTTTGAATGTTCTTTCTTTTTTAGAGTGATTTCACTCTAAAAAAGGTGAAAAACCGCTCTTTTGGGGTAGATTTATAAGGGACTCTCTTTTTGAGGGTAAGGTTTCCACTCTATCTTTTGCCTTCAATTTATGAGAACAGTTCTCATGTGGTGCAGGAAATAGTACTGAATAATGTCCTGAACAGCCGTCGGATAAATAAACATAGGCATGGTCTGAACACTCTTTTCCCACACACGACATTCATATACCGTAAGAAGTTGGGTACCTGTCTAAGGCAATTGACTTCGTTTTTCCGCCCGCTGCCGCTACGTGGGTCTTCATCGTGGTCGCGTCGGTCGATAAAACACGGGGTAGACGTTCAATTGGGAGGTCAGATTTTCAAGGTAAAAACACCGCTAGTACTGAAATGAATTACATGCTTTAACTCTTACGTTTCTGGCGCAAAACAGAACGATACACACTCTCGGAGAGCAGCGTGTACCCCCACGGCAGCGCGAGCTCATGGTACTTTATAGACACCCGTGCACGATCACTGGACACTGCATTATCTACCGAAGGCCAAATAAACTGCACGCTCATTGGTTAATCGTGTGGGTGTTGTGAAGGTGTGTAAGGGGACATCGGTTATAAATATCAGCCGGCCCTGCGCTTTGCTTAACCTTTGTTAATTTGGGGTCAGGATACAATCTTTGTAATAAACACTGATAGGGCCTAAACCTTTTTGATATTCTTATCGTGTAACCTATGCTGTGGTACAGATAACAAACAAGCCATTTATTACATCAAATTGGCCTATGTGCGATCCAGTCAAAAATCAAAGTAGGCGTAGGCTGTCATTTTTGGTAAATTTGGAGAGAGTTTAATAATCCACACAAATAATGTGTCAAGTTTCCAAATTTTATAGTTACTTGCAATCATCATTGCCATTTTCCGCTTATCGTTTAGGTCTATGGCTATGCCTTGCAGCTATGCTTGCAGTATGCAGTAACTCAATCTGTAGGCATGCTGTTCTGTAGTTCCAACGTTCATCTACCAGAGTCAAGTCTGCCTGATATGCGACTTTTTTTCTTTTTTTTCCTTCCATTATTTTCTTTACTTTCTCAATGAGATGACATGGTTACTGACTATGCATGTTTTGAAACAGTTCTGTATCCGGACATCACTTGGCACACTGTGCGCAAACCCATGAGACTGGTCAGAAAAAGTGCTGAATTTGACATTTTTAGGGCATGATATCACTTTGTGATGGCCAATATAAATTAAAAATAAACTACTGCAAGGGAAAATTAGTGACGTCTGTACATGTATGCATTGAGCAAGGACTACTTAGCAAGGACCATGCTCTATGGTATATGCATATGGAAAATACCACATGTTTTTCTTTTTGTAAGATTCCTCAGTGTTGGAGTACTCTTCTCCAATTTGAGTACAACTCGAGTACTAATTATTACTTGGCCCATGCTCAATCGTAAGTTCTAAAAAAACAAGTACTCGGCACATACTCGTAATTTTGTACTCGGACTTGACCCTTAACTTGACAAGTGTACTCAGTTAACTCAATTCTAGTCGCGCAGTACTCAAAAAGAAATTGGGATTTTTTCGATACTAATTTTTCGATACTAAAGTTTGACCAAAAATATCACATAGTGTAAGCCACACATTACAAGTCACGCAGTGTTTTTATCATCTGTACATTGAGTATTCGTGAACAGGTGTTGGCAAGTGGCAGCTCTCGCAGTATCGCTGGTGTACATCAATTCAAATTTCCATAATGTTTTGATTTTACAATATACTTGGATGTACTCGATTATCTTTTTACTCGTAGTCAGCCCTTACTCGGACTCTGAAAAACCTGAACTCCGATTTTGGCCCAGGACTCGATTAAAAAGTACTCGAACTCGGCCTGTACTCGGCACTTGTGTACTCTGAAAACTCAGTACTAGAGTTTTGGTACTCAACTACATCACTGAGATTCGTACGCTTAGTGGATTTTCTTTTTCAAGGGATATTAAGTCCAAAATCAATTCATTATACTGGTCTGGCTCCTGTGTCCAACGCACTAGACTAGTGCCACAAAAGTAGACTTGGGAACAAATAGCCACTGCATTTTTTCTTAAGAATCCTTCAATATTTTCCCTGCTAATTTGACTTTTTAGGACAAGGTTTCGTTGTCTGTTGGCTGATAAACAACTGTGGAAATGAGTGATCTAATGTATAGAACTCATTTGGTTTTCACTAAGTTTCGTTGGTTGGCCTACTGGCAGAAATGTGTGCATTGTATGTATACAAGAAACATTTTCACAATAAGAGGTGTATACCATAGTTCCCGGCATCTACTCCATGTACATGTTTGTTGCAGTTAGCATTACATGTATTTAGCCGGCTACCTACATGTAGACAACACCCTTTTTGATGCATGTACATAAGTAGACCTATAAAAGGAATTAAATCATCATCATTGATTATGCAAGACCTGTGGCATTTTTAGGTAACATTTGTATTTTGCCTTCATGAGACAGGGGACTTCCCCAACTGGGTTCGAATTTCAGCAAGCGACATTATTTCTTCTCCTTTCCCCCCAAATAAGGAATATATTCTTGTGTCGTTACTTTACATTGACTCACATCTCATGATGCATTGCGATGATCAAAAGATTTATTTGGAAGTGGAAACTAATTTGGAGCTCACTTGTATTTGGAATACATGTTTTTTTTTAATTGCCCTGGGGTATTTTTGTAATTACAGTTGACCGTACATGTACCGTAGCTCGGGTTGGTAGATGGCAAATCTGTCTGACATTTTGCTGTCATCCGCTCACTCATTGTTTTTCAAAAGGCTGGCATCAAACCTGATACCATGTTTGCATCCTATGAATTTTTAATGTACAGCATTTTGTGATGTCTGACATGAGAACATTGTTTGAATTTCAAGATTAGTATTTATGAGCATTGTTCAGTTCCCCCTTCTGGAGCTAACCCGTCAAGTAGCCAGCCATGAAGGCACCCACACAGTTGCTACAATTCATTGGTTCAAAGCATAGCATCTTATATCGGCAACTGTAATTGGCCAAATTTTGGACAAGTACAGTTGTGAATGATGCCCAATTCAGCATCTGGGAGGGGACACACTCTTGTTAAATAAGAATATGTCCCCTCCCAGATGTTGAATTTGGGCACAATTCAAAACATGACTCTGCAACTTTCTAAATATATCAAGATCTCAGAATATTGCTTTTTTAAAAATACACAGTATTAACTGAGCTCAAACCTCATGAGGTTACTTGCACATGTCGTGCTAGAGCACGCTTGTTGCCTCAGATGAACATAATGCACAAATGATGGACTGCACCTTTACATATAGACCTGATCAGGTTGAGACATACATGTTTGTTATGTACATGTACATGTGCTAGTACATGTATGTATTTGTTTGACTTTTTTAAGTTTATATGCTGGACCAGATGGTGCAGGCAGTACATGACTGCGCGTAATACTGCTTGTCTCCATGCATACCAGTACATGCAGGTACATGTATATGACTCGTGGTGTTGATAAAAAAGGGAAATGAAGCAACTCATTTTAATTATTCTTCGACCTGACCCTTTATGGAAATACTGCAGAGTACAGTGTTCTAGTGAGCATACATGTACATGTATACGGGTGCACATTTACTAGTATGTACATGTACATGTATGTCTGTATATTGTATGTACTCAAGTTGGCAGTCTGTGCCAATTGTATGGAACAGATGGCACCTTGTATGTGCTGTTGAGTGACGTTTTTCAAGTTTTTGTCATCTGATATTGAATTTTTGCATCATTCCCAGAAACTAGACAAATTCTTTCTGTTATTATCCAAGTTTTTGTTTTGTTTCAAATAAATGAAAAATACTGCATGGAGAGTTACGAATGCACAGTCTCATAAGGACTGTGTGCTTAGTTTGCTAAAAGGATGCACATGTACATGTACATGTGTGTTCATGTATGCAAGCCTGGTTGTACATTAACATGTATTTTTTGGATTTCACGTTCATAGCCATGAACATTTATCAGGCTAGTGGTGAAGGTCACTCTGAACTTCAGATGTTGACGAAACTAATAGCTCTGTTTCTGGTTACAACTATCTGGGTTGTTATAAAGATTATAATGTGCTTTTTTATTTATCAACAAAAATGGCTTCTCTGTAGGTTTCAGGTTTATTTCCATACTATACTGAAAATTTGTTGTACTTAATGCTATATTTGATCAAATTACAAGCTGTATATTTAAATCAGTTGGTTGATATGATTTGGCTCTACTATCAATCAATTGTTGCCAGATTTCCACATTCATGTATGTGTACATGGGTGATTCCAGAAATTAGGGATCCAAAAGTGTGACCCTTTTCGTGTTCCTGCTACATCTGACCTTTATTATTTGAAAGGGAAATATCACCGGAATTGATTTCAAATTATTACTATTTATTTGGCAGGTTATTTGCATTAATTCATCACTCTTGGAAATTAGAAAATCTGTTATGAACTTACAAAATCATATGTCAGATGAACAGTAACAGAGACACACAAAAAAATGGACCCCTAATTTCTAGGATTACCCACATACTGTACATGTACATAATATGTGCGTACATTACAGTACATTTTATAGCTACACATAGATACTGGTACCGGTATGTAATTAGTAAAGGCAGTTTTATTTAAAGGTTGATCTCTTTGATATGTATGGTTTTGGATACTTTTATCTTGAATGAAAAAGGTCTTGCTCTCAGTGCACTTTTTAATCTTTAATCTGGGCTCTTCACAGTTTGAAGAAGTGGTGTGACTCATCAGCACCAGCCATGTTACGTGCCAACCGCCTCAAACTAGCCCAGCAACTACTGCGGGCCTCGGCTTCTCCGAAGCAGTGGCGGCACCTTAGCAGTAAAGGGGACAAGCCGGTCATGGCCATCCGGCGAGAGGACTATGGGTCACAGTGGGAACGTAGGGCCCCCCTCAACCCTCTGCAGGTCAAGTCGTTTGTAGACAATGGGGTCAAGGTCTTGGTTGCCCCTTCCAACAGGAGGGCCTACACCATGGAGGTATGCTGCAAAAGGAAAGTGTCCAATTTACACTGAAACTCCATACCAGTACAGGCCTTGACTGTAGTGTTAGACCAGTGTACAAATGATACTGCAGGCGAATAAATTGCATTCTTTAACTTGCCCTGTGGGCTAGTAAAGAAATCTTCCTGTTTGAAACTGATATATCCATCCTGAATGAATGATTTAAACAATCGTGAATTTTGACTTCAAGTTTTTTTATATTTGTATAATAGTTTTTAAATCCTCCACTCTTTAAGTTTAAAATTGACATGACTCTATACGTGTAGTAATGAAATAATAAATTTAAAAACACAGTTTTGCAAAAAATGAAGTCAAATGGGCTCATGAAAATGAATTTAAAAAAGAATGAGTCAACTCGCCCAGCAGGCTTGATAAAAAGCTTTACGACAAAGTATGTGTACCATCAGGATTGATGGTGAAGGGAAGTTCTAAGGAAAAGTAGGAGATTGGTTGGAAGCGCATAGTATTTTTTTTTCAAGCCAGATGTTAGCTTGTGTCAATCAGAGAGGTGTGGTAGTGGGATAAAAAGCCAGCTCAAATTTGTCGTTTGAAGTCCAAGTCAAAATCATCATGTACGCATTGGTACATGTAGTTACTGTTGCTAGGACTTTTGATACGGATGCAGATATTCAGCTCCTCGGTGTCCTCTTCTCAGGATTACTCCAAGGCAGGTGCCGTCATCCAGGAAGACCTGAGCGAGGCCTCCCTCATCCTGGGGGTCAAGCAGGTCCCCATCGAGCGTCTGCTGGCCGACAAGACCTACTGCTTCTTCTCCCACACCATCAAGGCCCAGAGTGAGAACATGCCTCTCCTTGATGCCATCCTGGAGAAGGTCAGTGTGCTGGGCTCTGTGCCTGAGATCAGGTATACATGTACGCAAATGGAGAGTTCTGGACGTGTGGATTTTATCCAACGAAATTGAAATGAATTGTGTTTGTCGCTTGTATGTGCACAGTATCATGCATGCATGTGCAAGGGAAAAGTGATTTTTTTAAGAGAAGCCTCACTTGCTATACAGTGAATATCACTGCAGGTCATGTGTCTGTTGGTGTCCTGTGAAGGACATGGTGCATGAAGTTAGTTATTGTAATATCAGGCACTCAGGTAACAAATTTTAAGTAATAGCCTGAATTTGAGGTAAATGCACAATTGTAGCCGCCAAATTGTTTTACATGCATCTATTGCGTACAAGTTCCTCTTGCCAGCTCTAGACAAAGCATGTATGTTTATTTATTTAAGTCTTTTTTTAGTGAGGATAAGCTCCATCAGTGCACAGCACTGCTTTCCATAGTGGCCCTCAATTAAAATACATTCATTAAAAATTAAAATTATTATAAAAACCATTATATTTAAAAAACATAGCAAAAACAGTTTACTTACAATGAAGTTGCGTAGAACATTAATGCGGGAAAGAGAAAAACTTGTAAATAAATCAACTTAAAATACAAAAGTCTATAAATAAATATACATAAACATGTTTGATAATGGCAACTGGTGACTAGAGCACTGGATACTACCTTTGTGCCTACATGTAGCTTTGCCTTTTCAGTTGGTAACTTCATTTCCCCCTTCTTTAAAAAAAATGAAATAATTTCAACGTAAAACTTTGTATAACTTTGCATTAACTGGAAAATGATTTGAATTTCAACTCACTGGTTCTTTTCAGAACCACACACCTACCCCAAAGAGATGGTCACATAGTGCCACCACAAACCTTTACCAGTTCATACTTTCTCCGTGTGGAGTTTCAAGTCTTAAAATCATCTGTGTTCTGATTATCATTACTTCCTTGGCCTTTTGTCCCCACTCTGGTTAGCAATCCAGCTGCCATTTGGTCCTTTAACCCTCCCCCCAGTCTATCATAGAAAGTCCTTCTCGCTCCTCCATTGCAGAACGTTCGTTTGATTGATTACGAGAAGCTTGTCGATGAGAACGGGAAACGGTTGGTGGCATTTGGGAAGTTTGCCGGCATTGCTGGAATGTTGAACATCTTGCACGGCATCGGGCTGAGACTGCTCGCCCTGGGGCACCATACTCCATTTATTGTAAGTTAGAGGGCTCCCGGCCTGGCCTTGCCAGACCTCACTTGACCATAGATGACTTTGGTCATGTTTTTAATATAATGTATAGTAAAACATAATATGCCCACGTGTTTGTAGCTTCAGACACAAGGGTTGGACGCTGCCCTTGGTGCCTCTACATTGCAAATCAAACGTGGACCACAGGGCATATTTTCAGAATGGACATTTGGCCCTGAGCTGGACCAGGAGAAGGTGAAATTTTCTTAGTAATGGAGGCTCCTTTGGTAAAAACTGTGCGTTGCTGGTTCAAGAATGACTACATGTATGAAACGCAGTGGCATCGCTACCAACAAAATGAACACTCTTGACCAGCATGGCCCTTTTCAACCAGTTAGGGCAGTTCATTTCACGTGCACACCAGTTTTAGACCACACACGCTTAAGCAATTAAATGTCTGTTGTGATAAATGAGCATAAGGCTGTCTTTTTGTGTGTTCTCTTCTGTGTTTAGCACATAGCAGCGGCACACAACTACCGTAACACAGGCATGGCCATGCAAGCTGTGCGAGATGCTGGCTATCGCATTGCTTTAGGGGAGCTCCCTCACTCCATAGGGCCACTGTCCTTTGTCTTCATGGGTTCCGGCAATGTTTCACAGGTTAGTTTTGGTAATCAGGTCTCTTGTGTTTTTTTTTTCCTTTTTAACTGAACCATTTTGTGTCGTATTTGCTGCAGCAATATCTACCGTGGCAGGTGTTGCTGATGGGATAAACCGTCAAGCATTACCAAAAATTCCATCAGTGGATGTGAACATGAACACACATCTAATTCTCCATTCAATTTGAATGTAACTAGGCCACCGTACAGAGTCTGTCACTGCAGCAAACAATGCGCCATGGTGGTGCCCTAGATTGCTGCAGATATGAGGGTACGGAAGAGACCATTCTATACGTCTGTACTTTACATTTGACAAGTTGTACCGGTAATATTTTGCTTGTACCTGTAGCTAACTGGCCGTGTTTAGGGTATACCTCATACCGGTAGAACATTTTTGGGGGTTTGGCATAGTCAGGATTAATAGTTAATCATCAGCCGTAATTAATGTCTAGATGTCATGCCTTTTGCACACAAATACGAATGCCTGATAGATTGTATGCACTCGATAAAGTTAATTGTGCATGTCCAGACACCATTAAACATTATAACTGTTGAGCCAATGAGTGAGGGGAAGTTTATACGCTGCGATGGCCCATTACTAAGCAAGTAAGAAATAAATCTTGTAAAGTTGCAAATATTACAACTGAAGACCCAAGTCATCTCTAATTTAAGTGAAATTGCCGTCATCTGACTTAAGCCTGTTGTTAAAAATTCAAGTAGCATCAGAATCAGTGGAAATTGTGTTTGTGTTGGGTATGTGGGTGGTCCATTTTTCTTGTGTCCCTGTCCCATCTGACATATGGGTCGAGTTCGGGCGGTCCGTTCTTGACACGAGTTTCGTGTTGTCACGCTCGAACGGTGGGAACACGACCCAAGAACACTGTTCTTGGAACAGGATCACACACCACCTCCTCGTCAGGATTTTACACGAACACACGGAAAAACTCGTGAGATTTGATTTTTGGACAGCTGCAAAAGTATCGATATGGATTTACAAAGCGGAAGACAATAGAAAGTTTTGCAAAATTAACATTAATAATTTTCCATGACGGAAATGAATTTTTAAATGGAAAAGAAGTTAGCCCAGTTATCCAACATTAACTCTCGAAGAATGCACAAGGACGCTGCCATGTTGCATGTCGCTTGGCACAAATAACTACTAGCGCTAATAACCGGATGTACATTCCCGGCATTCGAGCGACTGACCTATGAACAACAAATCGAGCTGTTCGTGAACAAACGAGAGCAAGCCACCCGTACTCAGCCATGTTTTTGTAAGTTCAGAACAGATTTTTTTAATTTTTAAGAGTGATGAATTTACAAATTACCTGCCAAATACATGTAGTAATAGTTTGAAATCAATTCCGGTGATATTTCCATGTCAAGCAACAAAGGTCAGATGTAACAGGGACACAAAAATGTCACACTTTTGGACCCCTAATTTCTGGAATTACCCATCTTCCAGATTTGTGTTTGTTCCTCATATTGTCTACTTAGATGCATTTCTTAATCATAAAATTGAACAATTTGGGGTTAGCTTAAATCATCAGGTGATCATCAGGCTTAAAAAAAAAATAAAAATAAACACACTTTTGTATTGCATCTAATAAAAAAAAAGACAAATTATGATGAATTTTGAGATACAACTTTTTTGCCCAAACATGAGAATATAGAGTACCGAAGTAGTTCTTGCATTAATGCCATTACACACATAGTTGTGTGTGTGATGCATTCACTTAGGTACCCTTCAGCAGTTTGCATTGAGCATGCTGAGATACGACATTTTAGCACGAACATGAAGGCATATCATAAAGATAAAATGTTTTCACTTTAATTATGCTGTAATTACACTATTTTTTTAAATGAAATGTACCCGTAATAATTTTTGATTAAATCTGAATCAAAATTCAGAAAAAAAATTCCTCAAAAAAATATGCAGCAAAACAACATTTTTTCTACAAGACAATGACGTGTACCGCACATGTACAATGTACATGTACCGTACATATATACATGTAGCATGAATTTTGTGATACAATTTTCTAGAACCTCTTCATTTGGTAATAACGATTGTGTGTGATATCTGGTCTGGTACTTTGACTCTGTATTTTTTGCTGGTAGGCAGCCCTGACTGCTCTATGACCATTTTTTGCCTGGAATGCATTGAAAGTCTTGTTTTTAACATGTTATTGTCTGTGTTGGCTAGGGTGCACAGGAAGTGATAGCAGATCTCCCCGTGGAGTATGTTGAAGCAAAAGACTTGAGGAGTGCTGTGGAGAAAGGAGGTACATGGATATCAGACATTTAGTTCTGCCTTGCCCTGTTTAAGAAAAAAATTATTCTGAAAATGGCCACAGATGGACTCATAGTGATCCCTCTCCATCCACATAACCTGTGGCATCATCTCCAACTCCATCATTACATGGAGGGTAATTCCATAGTTACCTTCTTCACACTGAAAGCAATATTGCACCACCCTGATGGATCAGATGACTCGACTTGAGTCATGAAATTCCGTCAGTCTCATCGCAGCTCAGTTAATCCGGCGTCTCTCCAAAACAGCCTCTCTCCAGTATTGTCCACCTTCCACTGAAGATAAATTCTGTGTCATGGGTCATTCCATGAGGTTGGGGCACAATTTGCGACGATGTCCATTGCTACGTGGGTTCCATAAAAATGAACAGCTATTTCCCTGCATGTGGATTCCACATTGACATTGCTATACATCTTGCAAAGCTGAATACAGAGGTGTGTATTACTTTTAAAGAGTAAACATGGTAAATGACTTACTTTACACGTCATCACAGGTGGTAAAAGTTACCCACATAACAAGGACACCGTCACAAATTGTGCCCCAACCTAATGGAATGGCCCTTATGCACATTACTCCCACAATAATCTCTCCTAACACTGTTTTGACTTGAGCATTTGGAAACATTCTGCAATCTAATTTCGTATAAATGTGCTATTCATTACTTATTTTTTTCAATACAAACAGATCACAGAAAGGTGTACGCCACAGTAGTTCACAGGAAAGACCACATAGTACGGAGAGATGGAACTGCCTTTGACAAGGACGAGTATGACGGACACCCAGACTTGTACCGTTCCACATTCAGTGAAAAAGTTAGTTTGTATTTTATGTCCTGGATATCAGTGGGAGTGTGCACGCTAAGTGTCCTCCAAATTCTAAATTTTAACATGGTGGGGACTGATCAAAAAAATTTCAAGGAGGGGAGGCCTAGTATGGGGTAGTGCATTTCTAGACTTATTAGAGACACATTTTTTAACATTTGGAATATAGGAAGGAAATAGGAAGCAGTTCAAAGCAAGTCAGATTGGGTGACATTCGTGTAAAGAATCATGAGTTTTTGTCAAGGTAATGTGTCTAAGACAAAGTCTTCCGGAATGTAAATGTTGGGCTTAACATTTTTAAAACTTGATTTACATGTAGCTTAGTGGCTATTTTTTTGAACACAGTTGGCAACAAGCAGCATGTACACGTACGCTGCCAGGCTGCTTCTGTTGGAAAACAGAAAACAGTGCATGTTTCTGGAAGGTGCCTTGCTGAGTGCACATGCACATATGGGGGAGGTTGAAAAATTAGGCTGGAACAAGTTGCCAAGTGGTTCAAAAAATTTGTGGCTCCTGACCAGATGGGCAGGGGTTCAAATCCAGCTGCTGGTTATAAGTTCCAGCTTTTGTCGAGCCACTTCACCCCTGTTTGTCCCTCTCCAACCAGGAGTATGAATGGGTATCGGCATTAGATGGAGAGCAACCCCATCCATGGGGAAATACACATATTCTTAGTCGTAGGAAACGAGATAATCACTGACCTAATGAGTCAAATTGCACAGAGCAGTCTATGAAAGCATGTTTATCAAGACCACAAACGTGTTTGCTCTTTCATTTCATGCCCGAGGACTGTTCTGTAATACAACCCTCCTCGGTGATGCACAAATGCACTTTGCACATGCAACATTGATTTCCTAACTCCTCCTTAGAAACCCTGATATTTTTGCCCCTCAAGCGATATTCTGAGTTTTTTCAAGGGCCAACATCCACTGTCTTTGGTTAGATTGCCCCCTGGGCTTCGTGCATCATCAATGGCATCTTCTGGAACATTGGCCACCCGCGCTTCCTGACCAACATGGACACCAAGACGCTGCTTAGCCCTGAGATGAGCCCCGTGGCCCCTGAGGCGCCGGGCTGCCCCCGGCTGCCCCACCGTCTGTTGGCCATCTGCGACATCACGGCCGACCCAGGGGGCTCCATCGAGTTCATCGAGGAGTGCAGCAGCATCGAGAGCCCCTTTGACCTCTACGATGCCAACCACAAGCACCAGCACTTCATGAGTCAAAGGTTAGTATACGTTGCTTTTTTAACCAGGTTTTTATCCTCTTGCTTTTTCAAGGATCCTTCAAAATCCCAGGGTTTGAAGGATTTTGCTGGATTGAGGACAGAACCCAGCCACCCTGACTTCACATACATGTAGTTCTTGATGCTTTTTATGCCCTTGTACATGTTGTAGCCTTGAAGCATATCAGAAAATGCATCATGCAGTAGGTTTCTGCACGTTGGAGGTTTTAGAGGATTTCAAAGGGTTCAGGAACTACTACAATGTAAGAAACTTGTGGAAGCTTCATAATGCTGAGTACATCCATAGATCAGGCCCATAATTGTGTTGGACTCGCAGTGCCCCTCGATCAGAGCCCAGGGAAATTTGTTAGGTATGTGTGCATGCAATCGTGTTTTGAATGAGCAACAGTCAAGTACGTGTAGCTTTTGTTGGATGGCGGAGCCAATTTGGTCAGGCTCATTTCAACAAGAATGCTGCTTATTATTTGAAACACACATTTGGCTACTGGTGTAGGGGTTCAGTTTGGGAATGAGATATACATAAAAATGTGATGTTGAACTGACACATTGCATTTTATACATGCAAACACAGGTTTACATATATACGGGTATGTATGTGATGCAGAGCATATGAAACAATGTGCCCAAGTAGAACGGTCGGCCTTGTGTCTCTCATTTTAACTCCTGTGGGGTTACTTGAGCATAGACAGTTTTTTTTGTCACTTGCTGTAAACCCAAGTGTTCCATGTACCCACGCACTTGCCTGGTTCTCCTCTGATTGATAGTTGCCTAATAGCCAGTCACATGGCTGTCTGCTTCTACGTGGTTACCAGGTTGAATCGTGACTTTCTCTGAGAGTCTGATTGGTTAGTAGATGTGTTGAGGCCAGTGGAATCACGGTTTTGTCAGCACACCTTTCCAATGACATGGAATCAAGTGAAATCGGATGCCAAAAAATCCATCTAGGCACCAGGTGTGCAGTCAGAGAGGTTTGATTTCTTTCAGAACACACCTGTTTGGTCTGTACTTACAATGGCCCGGTGGTCCGTCGAGCCAGGTAAACAGGCGTGACAGGAGAGACGTGCAGTGGGCTTATGGTTCCTGGTTAGTGCAGTCCAGTGGCAAACTTTGCCAGTTCATCCACGAAGAACAAGATATTTTGACGTACAGTAAACGTTGCTTGATAGGCTCACTTACAAAATGGGGGACAAGGTTGTGCCTCAGTTTTTCTTTTCCTGTCCAAGTACCGGTGTGAGTGCAAGAAGAATTAAATGTCACATCTTGGGTCAAGTTCTGCTGCAAACGTGTACATGTACATGTAGCTCGACTACTAATCAATTGTTTTCAGTAATGCACTTGTTGTCCACACGGTGTTTGTGGTCAATTATATTTTGAATGGTTGTATTCAAGCAAATTGTTCCTACCACACCGATAAATGAAATAGGCTATTCGTCAGTGAGACCATGCCTGTGGGCCTGGTTCCAGTGATCTACTACCTGTAGCTGGTCCAAAACCATCCATTGTTCATGTAATGTTGGTCGAATTCTGTGTGCGGGTAACTGCGGTCATTGCTTGTACTTGCTTGAGATTTCAAAGTTGTCGTTGCATTCATTCTCCCCTTTTTAAAACCATGCTTGTCCGTGTTTGGTAGACACTGTACATGTGCTGAATCATAATGCCTGTGATTTAGTTGGATGTATGTGGTCAGAAGATGGAAACATTTTCCATTAGCTGCCCATTGATAGGGAAATGTTAATTTTTCTTCTCTTGTGTTTTTCGTTTCACCGTCAAATCATCATGATCATCATATCGCTCTTCCATCTGTCATTCTGCAAGGACAAGGTTTGTATGTACTGTATAACAATAACTGTCCCACTTTGGACCAGTCAGTTCAGAGTTTGTATTTGAGCTTGGTCGTTTTGATTTCACTTAATTTTTCGTTACAAAAATTTGTTTATCTAACACTGTATGCAGGAAATGCAGGTGTTTTTTTTTTCATTTGGGCTCCTCAGCATTTAAAAACAGTGAAACCCTTCTGATGTGAGAATTGTAGATGGTTTTAACGAAGCATTGTTGTGCTTAGCTGTGCTCCTTTTTCTGTGGGCACTTTGCATTCTACATCTCTGTTTTTGTATTATCTAGACTTTCTGTTTAAACTCTTTCTCGTCTGGTTGTCATTTGACCATGTAGTCTTTTATTGGTTTTCATTTTTGTCACTGCCGTTGTAAGCAGCTTCTGTTTGACAGAAATTAACCAAACCATTTTCCTCATGTTTAACCCTATAACCCGCATCAAACCCTCCGAAATCTCCTGTGAGGTTCAGGGAGGATTGTTTCCAGGATTGAAAATGCATCATCAGTCTGGGCAAAGAGGCAACCGAACATCAAAATGTGGGTCACAAAAATCAGGACCGTGTGGGATTTTCAGGTCGGACAGTAACGGAATGTTGAGGCAACCCGGATTTCCTTGTGTGTAAAGCGGCAACGTGCACACGCTCAAATGTGCAGTGTTCACTCACTGTATGTTGCCCCATTTATAAAGCCTTTAAACTGAAAATTTGGGCGTAGTGAGACATGACAGTGCAGTGAGTGTAGTGAAAATGTTTCAGGACTAGGAAGAGGCTTATATGCTTCTGTACTAGTGAGGTAATGTATTTTGTCTGGATGCATTTTTTTTCTCTCAAGTAGTACAAACATGATCACATAACCCATTTCAGTCTTGCTTTCTGAAAACAACAGAAGTGCAGACCATTTTTAGCACAATATCACCCCGCTCATATGCACAAAGTACTCGGCTAATTGCAGAAGCAAAATTGTGGCTGCTGTGAGCCCCGAGTTGGAGCAGTTTTCCTAGCAACGGAGGCTCCTTTGGTCAGCACTGCACTTCACTACTTCACAAACAAGCTGTGAAATGCTTGCATTGTGGGCGCATCACTGCCAGCAAAATGATCACTCCCGACCATCAAGGCTCTTTTCAACCGATGAGGGCACAAGGCAGAAAAACATGCACTAAATATAGATTCATGGATATTCATAAGTGTAGTGGTAGGAATAATTTCTCACAAAACAGATGGCACATTCTACCGACTGCCAAATGCACAAGTGTGAAACATAAAGATTGGCTTTATTCAGGAGAAGAAATTACATTTCTATTATTGGCCATTTTGTAACTGCATTGTTGCACCAATAGCGTGGCCATGGACTAAAACCTCTATTTACCGTGGTGTTGCTTTAATCTGAATTGTATGATGAATGGAATGATGTGTGGTCAACAACTGGGAAAGAGTTTTAAATCTAGTCACCACCGTAGACCTTGTCCACCAACTCCATGTGCCATGACAGAGAAATCTCAGTATTTTCCTAGAAAATTTGAACATTTTTTTCTTCTCGTAACGTGTTTCTTCATCAGATTTACTCTTGGTAATTTCTAAGTCATAGTAAGGAATATACATGTAAGTGGTGGCTGGATGTTAACCTCTTTCCAACAACTCACCACTCAGCTACATGTACATGTATTATCATCATTGATCCAGGCACTGTATGTGACAAAACAACCAGCTTTGGCCAGTACTTACAAACTGCAGCTGTTTCATTGCATCTGCCATTACTTGGAGGTTTTTTGTGCAGGGAAACATCGGCAGAGGCTTTGCTCAGACACACACAGCTGCAGGCAGTTTTGCTTCTTTCCTGGTCGCTGGTGGTTCTTGTTCTCCAGTTTACCACTGCATGCAAATGTGAGAGGGTTTTGAAAAGCACTGCGGAGCCAGGGCTACATCACACAGGACATGAATAGACACCTTTTGCTTTTGCTGTCAGTGAAGTTTAAGTGATGAAGGCTACCTTGGTGGTTGCGTGCGATGCAAAAGTCTCTTTGTCCAGAGAACTTGTCAGCACTTGCACTTTATAGTTTTGATTTTCTTTTTTCTTCTTTTATCTTTTTTTTTGGGTCCTCCTGAAATAGGTTTTCCGGCGATGGTGTTCTGGTGTGTTCCATCGATAACATGCCAGCCCAGTTACCTAGAGAGGCAACTGACTTTTTTGGCAACCTCTTGCAACCATGGGTACCCGAAATGGTAAGTTTTCAAAATGCGTGCATGCCTCATTGCACACTTGTAAATATGCACACAGTCCAGGTGATCCACCTTCCAAATAATCAAGCTGTTATTTCCGTTTTACAAAAATACTCACGCTGTACATTTACATCTCCTTCTCTGGTTGATGTGGGTTGTACTTCACATTCTTAAGACCTGCCATTTTTTATTATTATTTATTGTAATTTTTTGTTATGAACTATGAAGTATTTCTGGTAATGAAACCAAAGATTCCTCAAAAGTGCCCTTGGCACTGTAGCTCGCAAGCCTGAAGAAACCTGTAGAGAGGAGACGATGAGAAGCAGTAGATGTTTTATGATGTAGGAGGAAAACCCCAGAGGAATATTCTGGGTAAAACCCATGGAAACAGGTCCTGGATAAGGACTGAAACCCCAGTCCACATGTGGACAGAGCCAGAAATTGAGCCCGGGGCCGCAGAGGTGAAAGGCGAGGAAAGAACCACTATGCCAACATGACTCCCCTAATCATTCCCTTGATTCATTTATTTACACGTAGTTCACAAGCCATGTAAGGGCCAAATGGTGAGCATGTTAAGATGCATTTGAGGTGACTTATAAATGTAGGAGTTGACTCACTTCTAGTAATAGGCACTTTGCTACAGCATGTCTACCAAAATCAGAAACCTGTAGAAAGCTCTGGAAACCTGCTAATGCTCGGCACTAGTGCTGCAAGTAGGTGCCAAGTTTCGGTTCACATACGGTTCGGAAATATTTTGCCGAACTTCGGTTCAGTTGAGGTTCTGACACATACACATAATGCACATTGAGACATCGAAGAGCACACTATGAACGAACGTGCCGTATATGTAGTGCTTCTGTTTGTAAAGTACATTCATACAAGCAATGAATCTCCATCCCTATCCACGAGCAACTTCGATGTGAATATATTTTTTTCTAAACTGTTCCCCTAAAGTTTGTTCAGGAGTTAAAATTCCATAGAAAGTTACAGTTGGAGGTGTGACAGTTTCCGACTGTGTTTTGCTGACCAAAAGCGATCGTGTTTGGACCATGCTTGACTCAACAAAACGATCGGAGGATATGTGAAAACAGAAAAAAAGCATGCCCAAATGGGACTTTCCTCCTTTACCGGATACAAGATCAAATTAGACTTCAAGCAAATTGTGTTTGGGTTTTTTTTCACGAAACAGATTCAACTGCCAAACCATGGCTTTTGATATATTCAAAGAAGAGCCTTGGTAACAAGTCAGTATTCTTTCCCAGGATGGTGCCCACGTGGCCAAAGGGGTGATTTTCAATCAGTCTTTTTCAAACGAATAAAAGCATTTTCTTATTTGCGAACAACTATCTGGCAAAATTCCGTTACAACATATTCACATTACGACTCTGATCAAACATAATCAACAAAAGGCAAGTAAGGCCACTGCCCGAACCAAATCTGTTCACCTGCTGGAGCGTTGCACTGGCACGGCCCACCTGGCAAAATCAGTTTTCCTTCTGGAGTTGCCTTTGATCGAGCACAAGTCTGACTGTGATCAGTATCCAATCAAATTTCGTATACACGCACATGTGCCGAGTGCCAGTGCAGGACAACTCGTTATCCATTTTTTGTTGAGTTTGCTATTTTACCACGTTTTCTTACGTGAAGACCCCTGCGCTATCAATGTCATGCCATATTAAAGCCGAACATCTGAACCGACCAAATTGGTTCTGATCGGTTCAGTTTGAAAGTGCAATGTTTCGACAATGTTTGGTTCAGTTCGCGGTTCAGCTGCAGCACTGCTTGGCACACAATTGCATGGGTCACCAAGCAATTTGTCCTGTGCACTGCTTTTGACTGGATCTCCATCAGTTTTGATAAAAACAACATATTTTGTTGCTGAGCTACTCAGTGAAGTCAGTCCCTGACTTGGTTATGTCATACCTCAAACATACAGTGTATTCCACGATTGAATCTTGACTGGTCCAGTCACCATCACATTGCCCGTTGCTTTTTCCGTTGTTTACAAGGCATGCATGAAAGACTGCATGCAGGAGTCAAGCACACACAGCATTCTGGACTGTTACCCACGTGAAGCTTGCTTGTAGGAGTATCGCCCTAACTTCTGTATGAGCCTACCCTACATGGATTACATGTCATGAACAGATGGCAGTACATGTGCATGCTGCCTTTCCCTTGCTCCTGAAATTTCAATGGCAGCTGAATATGTGTGAGGTGTGGTAAATGAATTACATGTACAATAACATGGCTACTTTTGGTTGGATTGTCCATTTTTACATGTAGCTCCTGTTTGTATTGAAGAAAATAAAAACCCAGTTTGTCAGCTTCCGATACCTCAACAAGCTGAAAGAAGCCAGCTGGTCTCAAACCATTCGTATTATTTTACGCAGTTAGTTTTGTGCCATTTGTCCACAACAGCTAAAATCAGACGCCAAGAAGCCATTTGAAGAGGAGAAGCTTTCCCGAGTCATTACAGATGTGAGTATGCATCATCCTTGTTTGTATTGCATTCATTGTGAGGACTTGGCTCAGCGGAGACACTTGCCCAAGTACAATACTTACACAGCGTCACCTGTGCCAGTGAACATGGTGAACAGTTACTTACCGTTAAGCTGTGGCGCGGGATAAAATGTTTCAACACCCGAGGCACTTATCACAGTACCCTTGGCTTCCCCTCACGTGCTGTGCCTTACCCCTTGGTGTTAAAACATCATAGCCCATATCACAGCAGTTAATAATTGTCTTTACACCTGTGTGTTAAATATTTTGCAGTATCACTTAACAGTCTCAAAGTTAAATGAGATTTGAAGCTTTTCGTGATGGAGGTAGCAAGTAAACTAGATAGGTTTGCGGTAACACCATGGATATGTCTTGCTCAAAAAAGAGATATATCCATGGTGCTACCACAAACCTATCAGGGCCCTTTTCCAGTACTTGACTTCGGCTCCATCTCAGGCTTCAACTGCTTTTTTTTACTACCTGACTTTGAGGTTATAAGCGCAACAATAAGTCTGATAGTGCCGCAAAACATCAAGTACGATGCAAAAGAGCCAAACATTACAGTACTTCAATTTAATTTAAACACTTCAGGGCCACAATCGGGGATTGGTTTGGAAACGAAGCCTGAGACAGAGACGAAGTTGAGTATTGGAAAACGGACCTAGTCTCAAAGTTAATTGAAACAAGTGTTCCGGTCCATTGTTGCACAGAAAGTTGTATGACTAGTGTGGACTAGGTGCAGTGTCCTATCATTTGTGTTGGTCACACGTGTCTTGCTCAAAAGCAGTATCATTACATCTTAAAAGCCAGTATCGGAGGAAAATCTGTATGTCTCTTTGAGCACAGCAGACGTCATGTTGAGGAACTGTTACACAGAGACAAACTTCAGTTGTCACTGCTCTCACTAGACTTAACTGTTGACAGCTGTACGGTGAAAGTGGCAGAGGTACCAAGGAAAAATAGGGTTAGCAGTCCCTATATTTTAGTTTTGACGGTAGGATGGGGACTAGCTTTTGATTTCATGATGGACAAAACTGATGTGTGATTTCCAACAGCGAGGGTGACATGCATTTTTGTCTTCCTGTCGTGCGTGTTCTGGACCAATCAAAACACAGTATTCAATGTTGTAGTTGAGACCATCACAAGACCAGAAACAAGCCCATGCATAAGACCATGCACAAGATCAGTCACAAGTAACAGGGTGAACAATGACAAAGGAATGTTTTTGTTGCAGTTCATTTGAATACCTTGTGACTTGAATTCAGACTGGAGGTCTTGTGCTGGTCTTGTGAAGGTCTTAAGTGGTCTCGGCTAAAGCACTGACAGTATTCAAGGCAGATATTGCATGACAGTAGAAAGCCACTCAGAATATTCCCAGTTCATGTTTGAAAAAATTCCACAGAATTCGTAGCGTCGCCTGTGTACTTTTCATAAACTGGTGCATGGAGAAGCAAGCATGCAGTGATGTTGCTAGGCAACAAAGCTGCCTCTTTTGTTAACACACTGAGCCCATTCTCTAACATCTGAATAAATAATTAAGAAAAAGTAAATAAAAGTGATGAGGCGATTAAGTTAAATATCTCTGAATATTAAATATCGCAATGACTGGGGAAGACGTGGAATCACCAACCTGCAGAACTCATCCCAGTCAATGATAAGACGGCTCAGTTACCCACAGCGCTGGATTGCTCATGTGGTAGAGCACTGGTGCTGTGTTCCTGAGGTCGCAGGTTCAAATCTTGTGTGGATTGATTTCTTTGTTTATACGAAACTTTTTGGTTGAGCAGTTACCATTATGGATGCTGCATGGAAAGGGAGATAAATGTGCAGTGGAATAATAAAACTTGATCTCATTGTTGCAGGCCATTATAGCATCCAATGGGAAACTTACTCCAAAATTTGAATACATCCAACAGCTGCGAGAAGTTACCATGCCGTGAGTAGAACCAAGAGTTGTGTGTCATTTTTATTTCAAAAGATGAAAACTGCAAGTGATTTGTGGGAATCTGTTTTATTCACAGCTCATTGCAAACGATGCGAGATTGAAAAATTATTTTTAAAAAATCTTTTATTTGATAATTACTTAGAGCCTACATTCCTTCCCTATAAAACCTTATAGAACAAGAAGATTGAGAGAAACCCAATAATTGCTTGTTCTTGCATCATCAGAATGAAGGATCATTTTGAAGCTGTGATTACCTACAACATGTGCAAACAGCATGTTGTCCCCTCCGTTCAGTATAGGGAGCTTGAAAAAAACAAATGAAAGGAAGTGGGTGCAAAGGTTGGGCTGTGTTAGCAGACACACGTACCGGTATGTGTGTGTCTTAGACTTTTGGAGGTTAATGTGATATCTATTCTCTTGCATCTCTTTCTCTAATAGGAAAGAGGAGTCACCTCATGTGTAAGTGCAGCTCCTACCACACAGTTCATGTACCGGTAAACCTATCAGCAATTGAAACATAAATTTGGTCTTCTCTGAAACGCACTCACACACAGTCTCCACACTCATGGCCACATTTCAAGACAGTCTCATGTACATGTAGGGAGGTTATCAAAGGACAGTTCAGTCATTTAAACAACTTCCGTCCTCATATGCATATGTGTCTGTAAAGCAAGAGTATGCAATGGTTAGTGGCAGCACATCTGAGTAGAATTGGGCATCATGGTGTTGAATACAGGTGGTAATTTGACATCACCGTGCCCATTCATTACAAACTTTCCTCACACTTTTAGACACAACAGTACACATTAATTTTGCATTGTCGTGAACATGTATGTCTTGTATATTGGTCTTCCAAGGATTTTTCATACAAAGTGTTGTTCCTGGTGGGATAAATGTACCGGTACATGTACACGTACATGTAGGTCTGGTTACCCCTAGTGTCAGCCCTTTGTGCTGAAATGTCAGGAACAGAAATGTAAACAAATATACTGAAGCAGGAGCCAGTCTCTTGAAAACCTTTGGGGGCATTTACAAACTTTTTCTCCACAGATTTCCACGTGCATGCAAATTGTGGCTGTGAAATAAGAGGAAGGATAAATGGTTATGTCAGACAGCTATTTTAATTTCCTTTGTTTAATAAGCAGAGAATTTTTTGTGTACATCCATGTGAATGGCCAATTTCCAGTTGTCTTTTCCCCAAATTTCCATCCGTTGTGTGAGACTGAGTTGCACACTTGCCAGATCGCTTCATGCATGACACACTCAGCTCCAGTTTGCTAGTTCTCATTCCCATATTTACCATCGGACTGTGAAAAATCACTGTACATGTATTTTGTTAATTTTTATGGACTCAAATATCTCATTGAACAGTCCATCCATTGTCACTTTGTGAAGTTAATTGCTTTTGTTCGTTTTTATAGTCTGATGTGTTAATGTTTTCTGTGGCAGTGTTTCTCGGGCAATGACAAAGTGCATGTCTGGTTGCCTTTTATCTGTAGCCACTTTTCCAAAAATGCTCTGACTTTCTGTTTAAATGTTATGTGTTAATAGAAAAGGAGGTTAAAAAGCCCTGTACGTGTGTACTTGTGTGTTGTCTAAGTTCAAACATCCTTTTTAAATGAATGCCTTGCCCTGTGTGTTAATGTCTCATTTTACCCTTTCTCAAGTGTGACATGTACATGTACAACATGCATCTAGTAATAAAAATGATTTGCATGGGTCCTTTGAACAACTGGTTATTAAATCACACAATGCAGGTCACTGACTTTATCTCATGAGACTCGATCACTCTAAACCCACAGAAACAATGAAACTCTCCCTGTAGTATAGGTCAGGTTTTGTTATGCTTGGTTCCTTTTAGTCACAACGGTAAAGGTCCTTGCATTTTTAATGAGAAATCTGCATTTAAACACTTCTGTTGTCAAACACTGACTTTCGCTAGGATCTGAAAGTACACGCTTGCTTGGGAAAAACCAGGCACTTGTTGGGACTGCTCTCCACAGATGCATTCTCCTAAAGTTTGCACTCTTTATGCTTAACAGGGCAGTGAAACTACCACTTGCGTAGAAGTTGTCAAGTATACATACTGCACCTCAGTTGGGAGAGCTGATGAGGGAAGAGGTCTTTATTAAGCTTAGCATTCATTTTGAATCACCCAATGCGGTGACCAGCAAAATCACCATCGCATTGGTTAATAATACCCTGTTCTTGACTCTGCTCCCTCAATTAATTTTTTTCTATGTGTGTGCTAAAAGATATTCATAAATACCTCAGACAGTCTCCCTATTCAACAACGTGCAACTTGACCATGTATTAACATTTCATAATGCCCGCTGAGAAGTGATAATGCCCGCTGTGTAAATCACGCTCTGGCACCTGGATACAAGACAGTTTAATTGATTCTAATTGGTCTAGAGTGTGTGTAAACGTGGCTTGATTGCAGCGTGCACACCCATTGGACAATTTGCAAAAGGAATATTCCATAAAATGGATGGGGTGTTTGGGAAAATGAAAGTAAAATTCTAGAACAAAAGTGCTGGAATTCCATCATATGTTGACTTTTTTTGACTATGAATGGGAATAAATATGTGCTTGGCGGGTCTTAAGGTAACATTAAAGACCAGCTCTGGACACTGAATGCCGATAATGCCTGAGCTGCAGCCATGTCCATTCTCCTGAGCCAGTCTTAAACGCATGTTTAAAACCAGCTAAGCACAACTTTATTCCCGTATAATAATTCAAGAGATTTGAAATTCACACTTTGAATTTTTCTACAAGTTGGGGTACAGAGTATCTGTTGGTATTGGGCTGTCACCAAAGACAAAGGTACATATACGCATTCCAGACTTGCTTACTTTCATGCTTTATTGTCTTCATACCTACGGATTGATTTTTAGGTACCAGTTGTCAGACTTCATGGTCATGTTCTCAAAACAACATTTAAACAGTGAGAGTATGATATACGACGTACATGTATGTGTTTGTTACTGTCAACAGCTTTGTTTCCTACTGAAGGAACCATTCAATACTTTTACAAGTCGCTTCGATTACAGTGGTGTACACGGCATTGTTTTCTCATGGTACATTTGTATGTAAAGATTATGCAGTGCATAACCCATCATTTCAATTTTACTAAAGCATATTTCACACGAGTACGTCTTTGATACGCAGTCAAATATAAATGGGCTCATTTCAGTCCAATTACTTTTTTTTCAAAATGTCAGTTACATGTCACGCTCATTGGTCATGTCATCTGTTAAACTTAAGCATCGGATTTACACATGATACGTGTATGTGTAAACTTATGTACATTTGTTTCTGTGCTCAAAACACTACAACTTTAATCATGTGCAAAAGTATAAAGCAAATCATACCAAATTTTGTGTTCAAAATTCTAAAAACAATTTCAACTTTGAATTCTTTGTTTGAAGTATAAGTGCTTTGTACATGATTCAGGGAAGTATTTATGTTGTTTATGGCACAGTACACAGCTCAGAGTGGGAAAAATAAAAGGGTATAAAGACAGCAAACCACTGAACAGATAGAGGTTTTGTGTAAGGATTGTCCACCACCAAATAATACAAAGACATGATGTTTGAACTGGGAGGTTCATTTTTGAATGCACATGTGTGAGTAGAGTATACATTTGGATAACACTTCATCACACAGAGGGCTCACTGAAGCCAATTACGACAGGAGAGAAATTGAGGAATGTCTCAAAATGTGGGAAAAATTTCCATTCTCACCAGAATGTCCCTTCATGGAAAACTGTGGTAACACGTATCAGGCAGGAATTAGCTGCATCTCCAGTAGGAACAGGCCATCCCCAAGTCAGCTTGCGCGTACACAATAGATCAGTGTTCCCTATGGGGAATATGCATTTTTCGAAGAAGGAACGGTGGCCGTTCCTGATTGGAACCAACAGAGTTTTCTGTGGAGCGTTCTTCGGTGTTAATGGCTTTTAGGACGTGATCCCTGATCACTACATGGACCTGCACATACAAAACATTTCATTCACAAGTAAATAATACATGTACTGCATTCTTGTCGACAGCGTTTCTGTTCTTTCCTTTTCTTGCAACAGAGTGGTCCCGTCCTCATTCGGTGCAGAAAAACAGAGGGTTTTGCTGATGGGTTCTGGCCACATGGCTGAGCCCATTGTAGAATACCTGACAAGGAATGGCGGAGTTGCAGTTACGATAGGTACGTAATACAATGGTATGGTTGCTTTCGGCACGTCGTCAAAACCAGAGTGGTTACCTACTTTTCCACTTCTAGGTTTCCTGCCAGGTATGAAGATATTTGATGGAAATAATGCTGCCCACTACAAACACTGGACATCAAATACTATCTAAAGTTTTCAACAATCAGAGTTTGTACGAGTTAAGGTATTCGGAAAGTACACACTGAGTACTTCTGAGTTAGAGTGCGTCTGTCACAAAAGTTTGATTAAAATATTTTCAAATATCTAAAGTCACCACTGACTTTTTTCTCTGACATTAACTTTATTTGCTATGCACTAGCAATGCTTCGGTCACTTTGATTCGGTTCAGTGCGTGGTAGTGAACAAATTACATGTACCTAAGTACCTGGCAAGTACTCAACTGGAAGCAGGGCAAGGGGTTTTCTGATTGAAATCGGTTGACTGAGGAATCAGATCTGTAACCATCACATTATGTGTTCCAGAGACACTCAACTACCCAGCTGCCCGGCTATGTACATGTACGTACTCATGCTTTAGTTTTCAGCATGTGTACACCTGTTTAAACATGATACAAACAATAGAAAAGACTATTGTGTTTTTCACAGCCAAGTACATGTATTTTAAAACTCATCTTAAGTCAATACTTAAATGTGAAGTTACATGTCCATTATGTACGGGGTACACGTTCTGCTGTTGACTCCTCATTTGCCAACACATGACTTACGAACCACACTGCGTCACTGTTAATGTGTCAGGATTTCAACAATTTGTACGGCACTGATATTGTCTTCTTGTTTGTTCACAGCATCTGCTGACAAGCCTGAGGCAGACGCTCTGGCCGCCAAGTACGACGGCACCAACTCGCTCTACCTGAATGTTGCCAGGCACACAGACCAGACGGAAAAGGCAGTGCAGGAGCACGATATTGTTATCAGGTGAAATAGGCCAGTCCCTTCAAGTTTAGTCTGGGTGCTAGTCGGGAGATACTGTATATGGAACTGCCCTAAGAACGAAGATTTAACTCAAGAAAGTCTTACCGAGGAATGACTCTGGAACAAACTCTAACAGGGTGTCGGCTAGATTTAAAGGGTCTGGTGTCAGAATAAAAAAACCTGTTCTTGATTGATGGAGATGGGGAAGAATCCGGCTCGTTGTTGCAGTACATGCCCAGGGCTTTGGTAACACATAAAGTGCCGAGTGGAAGGCAGTTATGTGCTCAGGGCAGGCTCACAGGATGCCAAATATTTTTTTTTTCTACTTCCATAAATTGAACATTATGCTGTTTTTGTGGACGTTGTGTGGTATTCTAATCAACAAAGCTACAGAACACCCCATTTAATATAGTTGAACAATTATTTTCACATAGATCAGACAATCTGGTGTCAGAATAAAAAAAACTGTTCTTGATTGATTGAGATGGGAAAGAATCTGGCTCGTTGCTGCAGTACATACCCAGGGCTTTGGTAACACATAAAGTGCCGAGTGGAAGGCAGTACACTAATTGTGTCTGCTAAGTCACATGACCTGTAGTGGATATCAAACATCAGTGAACATAGTGTCTTCCCATAGCAAAGTGTCATCATGAAGCGTCATTATAAAGCTAGCAGTCGGTAAAGTAGTCAGACTACTGATGCGCTGAACACTGTACTGGAATTAGCTTTCTTGTTTAGTAGGCCACACTTTTGACACACTGTGATGTGGAAGGATGCTGTATTCGTTGCTGTTTGATACCCACCATAGGTCATGTGACTTTGCTGGCAGAATTGGTCTGTTAAAATCAGTTCCACAGCTAATAACATGGTTGTTCTATTCCAAGTGAGATTACAATAACATTGTACATTTGGCTGTTGGGTTGGGTTTTTACGTCATGTACATGTAGTATGCTGCCATACAAGCTCCACCCTCAAGTGGCCGAGAAGTGTGTGGCCTACAAGAAGAACATGGTGACTGCCAGCTATGCCAGCCCTGAGATGAGGGCCCTTCAGCAGGGGTGAGTTTGGGTACCAGATTGGCATGCTGATTTTTTTTTTATGTTAGACATTGTCTCGGTGAAACGAGCTTCTACATATAGATTTTACCTTCCATGGACATTTTTCAAACTTTCCTAACCTTGATTTGGCTATTGCTGTAAATTCTTGCTTCCGCTTGCATTTTATATCAGTGTAGTATCTTTATGGAGCAACATGTTTGTGACGTTGTGGGTTGGAAAGATGTTTTTTCTGCTTCTTCAGGAGGTTTTTGTCCTGTGTGTTTTATTTTGGAACAACAGTTTACATTTCTCGATATTTTTATTATTATGATGGGGTTTTATTAAAATCATCATAACAGCCAAAAAGGCTGAATTGCATATGGTTTTCACAAGATACATTACGAGACAGGAAAAATATAAATTAATATAATGTAAATAAACCGGATATATTTATTAAGACATATACTGTACAATTACAAAACAAATTATTAAAACGATGAACCAGCAAGTCTGCCCCCCTCCCCGCACATTAATTTTTACTCAGTTGTAAATAAAAATTTGAATGGTCACCTTGAGCTTAGTCCTATAAGTGCCAGGTTATTTTGGCCCACCTCACAGCCAGGGTGGCAGATTCCATCCCCCCAGGACTCTACTTGGCATGGATTTAGAGACAATCCTTACCATCACAAACGTGAAGTTTGATTTCAATTAGACATGTAGTTTTGTTGCATTTATTTGAAGTTCAAGGCTACGTACGTGCCAGCACGTGTGTATTGAGCAACACAGTGGAAAAAGTATACAACTGTGGCCGAACCGTCTCAGAAAAGTGCATGCTACTGGTACATAAGAATGATATGTTCAAATTTTGTAAAATTGGTGTCAAAATGACTTAAAGAGTTACTCTAAATTCTTGAGGGGTCGACTCCTGATAAAAAAAATGCACCAAGGCAATATCAGGAAAAATGGTGGGGGGTAGGTGGGGATTTACCCCTCCAGCTCTTTTAATGTTGAGTGACAAATATCTGTTTCCACCTCCAGTGCATTGGATGCTGGTGTCACATTACTCAACGAGATTGGCTTGGACCCCGGCATTGACCACATGCTAGCCATGGAATGCTTCCACAATGCCAAAGCAGAAGGTGGCAAGGTAAGACATGTCGATGGTTGCCTTTACTGGAGTGAACTAGAGGAAACACATGCACGTAATTGAATTCTCAAAGCCGCGTCCACCAACCTGTGAAATTGGCCTGGTGCAGTTTACCCCTCTCCGTATTTTGTCATACATGTCTGGCCAAAATTGCTGAAGTTATGCAACAGTTAGTCCACACAGGGCACTGTGCCACTGACCATTAACTCTTGTCACGAGTACCAGCCAGAATATCATGTACAGGTAGGGTGTATTGTTTGTGACTGCCTCCCTTCATAAGTTTTGCACTGTTGAATGCATCACTTTTTAGACGCAAGCAGTATCTGGTATCAGCACATTCAGCACTGATTATTGTTGACCCGTGAATTGCTCCATTTGTAGGTCCGGTTCTTTGATTCATGGTGTGGTGGCCTACCTGCTCCTGAACATTCTGAGAATCCACTGCGTTATAAATTCAAGTGAGTATTTGGAGGAGCGGCCTCATTCACTGTTATTTACCAGACTGGCATTTTGTACATGTGGGGCTCTATGTAAGTGTTGGGCATTTCGTTTGTCTAGCAATTTTTGTTCATTGAATCTATTAGCGAATTAAGAGATTGCTATTTTTCTTGAAGATTGTTCAGCTTATGCCACTCAATGAATTGAGGTTGCCACTCAAGCTGGATTTGTTTTGGGTGAACCATTTGCTTAGCTGCATCAGTTGGAAGAGCTTCAATCTGGCATTCTGCTGGCAGTATGTGCCAATGTTCAGATCTTGCCCGATGGCCACTTTCTTTGATAACCCTAAAATGGGCCCTCTCTGGAAAATGAGCCTGATACCACACATGTGACCGACAACTTTTCTTCCAGTAAACATAGACCAAAAGAGTACATTTGGGAAAAAAATAATAACAATTACATAGGGTGTTCCCTGCAGTCATACTTTGAATGTGTTGACCGGTGTAATAGCCAAGACTGCAAGACCAACACGTGACCTGCAGTCTGAATCCAAGCCACAAAATAAACTGCAGAAAAGCATTCCTTTGTTATCGTTCACCCTGACACTTGTGGCTGGTTGTGTGTAACTTTCCCTTGGAATGACCCGACGCTTGGCCTTGGGATGGTGGCTATCATGAATCACTTGGGAATAATAAAAGTATTTAGGGAAAGTCGATTGTTGGGCTGGTTTTCCGGAGAATGCTCTGCCAACTGTGCAGGGGAGGGCTCAGAGGACATTCACCCCACCTTTTTCCACTTGCAGTTGGAGTGCTACTGCCTCAGTGGGGGCCATCATGAGAGACGCAAAGTACCTGCAGAACGGAGAGGAGGTATTCATCCCTCCTGGCATGCTGATGCATGAGAGCAACGTCCAGGAGATCAACTTTTTGCCGGGCTTCCACCTGGAGGGCTACTTCAACCGCGACTCCACCAACTATGTCTTTGCCTACGGCATCCCCACGGCGCACACCGTCAGGCGGGGAACGCTCCGATACAAGGTAATCCTGACTCCTGATGCCCTTTCTTCTGAAATATAACCTGCAAAGTCCTGCAAATTCTTCCGCATGAAAAGTAGATATATGCTCAATGCTCCATGACCAGACCTTCAGCAAATCTATGGGGTACATGGAGACGTACATGTTCTTGTACACAAAGTCCATAACTAACCAGATTTCTTGATTATTTTTCCACCCTTTTATACTCTCTCCACATCCACCTTGCGCACAAGCCAATTCAGTAGTATACAGAGCATAATGTAAGGTGCTTTTCTTCCCTCCATCGGTTTATCCCCTTATCTCTTTTGTCAGTTTCCAAAACTCCACGAGCCGATCTCTTGCCAAAGGAATTGTGTTATTTTATATCACTGTTGTAAATATGCTTGGTTGAACTTTACATAAATAAATTTTGAGGGCATTGTACAAAGGAAATCTTGTAGTCTTGTAGTCGAGAAAGTGTCACTATCACTCTTAAACCTCGTCTAAATAATTCATTAGAGTCCTTGTTTGCAAACTGGCTATTAACCTACATGCAGAGGTTGAAATATTTTGGAGGTTGTCATGGAATAGTTCTCATTTGAAGCATCGGATAGTCTTTCTTGGACCCAACATTGGACCCCACAGATTTGTTTTTCAACATTATCAGGGTCTGAGAAAGAATCGAGGCTAGAATCAATTTCCACATGAACATTGTGGTTTGGATTTCAAGTGCTGTTGCCCACGCCGCATGCAAGGGATCTTGTGTCCTTTCAAAGAATGAAACCCTTTTTTTTTTTTCCAATTTATCTCAGGGTTTCTGCAAAACAGTAACCAGCTTCCCCAAGCTTGGGCTTGTAGATGACAAGCTACACCCGGCCTTGGTTGATGGTGCGCCAGACATCACTTGGGTAAGATTCCAGTTTTCTGAGTACCTCACCAACATCAGAAGTCCCCTTGCTGACCTGCCTCCCTGAAGCTAACTCCTACTCGGTAATTTCTCGGCACTGAACGTCGTTGTGCCACGTACACACATCAGTACCTCAAACAAATGTGGGTTTGCGTGCTCTCAACCCCAATAAAAAATACAATGACCACTGGCATTAGGACAGTTTTAACCATTTGGAAGACAAGTAGGTACGGTATTCTGCCTCAAAAGCAAGTGTGTGGTATCAGTCACGACTGTAGAGTAACTCAAACTCTCAATATCTACCTTGAGCCCCCTGTCAACTGACAAGTAGTGTCAGGTTACACAGTGATGGCTGAATGTGCTTCTTGCATGGTGAATCACGACCGTCATCTGCTTCACATTGGCACGGCATAACAAATGTCTTGATGGTAATTAATGGAGGACATGTTTTCTGTCTTCCCCTCCCCTCCAGCGTGCATTGCGTCAGTTCCAAATTGCATTCTTCAGTTGTACAATGTAAACGTCACCGTGCCTCACATTATGCTGTATGGTGGCAACAGTTGTCATAAGGCATTCCACTTTCTCTTTCCTTTCATTCATACTGCATTAATCATAAATCTGTAAATATACAGAATTCACAGTGTTGTACTTACCCTACCGTTGTTGGCAATTTTTTTCTGGAAGCATGAGCTCATGTGCAAGGTGCTGGGATGCGACACACAGACCAGCACAAGCCGTCTAGAGAGCATCATATACGACAGACTAGGACAAGATGAGGAGAGACTCAATGCAGTTCTACAGTAAGGGAGATGGTTACCACTCGTAATTTAAGTATGGGCCTAAGAATTTTAAGAAAAGACAGTGGTACCGTACTTTGGAAGCCCTTTTGCTTCAAGCAGGTTTTTTTATTTTTTAGTGTGGTTCTCTCTGCGACAGGATGATTATAAGAGTGATTTGCCAGCACACATATCTGACTTTGAATGGATTTTGAACAAATGTGACACTCAGGTGGCTTTAATTAGTGCGTTAGTGATGAGGCTTGACGCCCATAAACTCGGCAGTTGCAGCATTTGAATTTCACACACAAGTACGTTTGGTGGCGTTATATTTAAAATCCCAGAAATGAACAGAAATTAACATAAACAGTTAGTGTGGGGAGGTAATAAAATATCTACTTTGGGAACTTTCTGGCTTTTTGCTCAATTTCCAGAATAATAATCATAATTCAGGCATTTATATTGCGTTTTTACACAAAGTGGTAACACAACGCTTTACGCATAAAATAAAGTAGTACAGAATGAGAAGATAATAAAATAATGGGCTATTAGGCTAAAGACGCATGGAAAAGATGAGTTTCAAGCAATGTCTTGAATTTGGCGAGGGAAGTTGTGTGATGAATTTTGTTAGGAAGGGCCAATCTTCTGCTAATTTCCAGAGAGCATCTTTTTTACTTTCTAACTAGATAGGAAGGTTCTAACACTTTCCACATGTTTGTTTAAGTGTTCAGAGATAAAGAATGTTTACAGAATGAGATACAATCTCATCAGCAAACGAGTTTGGCAAAGCTGCCTGAAGGAAGTGAGGAATAGTTCAATTTTGCCCTTTCAGACACAAACAAGCACCTGTAAATGTGGTTTTGGGGGGCAATCGTGGACGTTCCTATTGTTCTCTTTTGTTCATACTTTAACTTTTTTGGAAGGCCTCTAATATGTTTTGTACACGGTTGGCAATCGTGGACATATCAGGAATCATGGACAGTCATTAATTCTTTTGTTTAACGTCCATGATTGTTTGGGAACATCACTGCACATCCTCACATATTTGGCATGGACATTCATTTCCTTTTGTGTAGTTGAGAAATGCCAGAGGAAACGCTCATTTCTCTGGACCACTACACCGTGTTATAAGGCATTCGTCTTGAGGTTTCCACTTTATTTTGTAACATATAACTGTAATGCTCAAAATGCCTCTGAAGGTGTTTCTGAGCTAGGTCTGTCTGCATACCACGCTTACACAGCCTGCAGTGGACGGGTCTAGACACTGTCCCCAGGTCTACACAAAGACATTAAAGGTTTGTACAATATGGTCAGATCATTTTGACTCTTATACTTGTCAGATTGGGATTGCTGTCGGACACAGTAGTCAACAAGCAGAACTCCCTGTTGGACACACTGTCCACATACCTCAGTCACACACTAGCCTATGGTGAGTAGTGACCTGTACCTCAATTATGGGGCTCCGTTATGCTGTTTATTTTATGCCGCATCACATGTGTGCAAGTTCAAATTTGACATTACCATACAGTGTATGTACAAATTTCAAAATGTCTTTTAAATCACCTGTCGCCATGCACACTCAGGCCGATGGCAAGTGATGTTTGCTGTGAACTCTATACTTGTAAGAATCCCCTTGGTTTTGACAAAGAAGGAGAGCACTGACAGACATTTAACTGTTAAAAATGCCACATATTTGTGCACATTCAGATGAAAATAGGTCTCTAGTACATGTACTTGACACTATGACTTGGGCTCAGTGTATGTATACTAGTTGTCCCCAGCAGTAGAGCTTTTAACCTGTCAGTTGTAGGTTTAAGTGTCCAAACCTTCAACAAAGCACAGTGTGGACCTGACTGATATCTTAAATCACATTTTTCTATTGATACGACAAAGGAACAATCAGTTGTGCTACACAGTCTCTTCCAAGACCTCCAGCGTGGGGCACCCATTGACTGTACTCTCCTAGGTGCATTTTATCAGAGTGTGCACAAATATATGTGGTGTCTTTACTTGGTTGCTGGGCACATAGAAGCAAAAGCATTCAAATGTCTGCACCATACTTTTATCTCTTCATTTGTAGCCATGTTTCAGGGTTGCACAGAGGGTATAATGCCTTAAAGAGTACAGTGTGAACCTTTCTTTTTTCCCATTGCTTCCAAGTTTCAAAGATTCTGAGGTTTGTTGTGTCTTGTTTTGGGTTCGTTAATTTTTAGGATTTTGTTTTTCTCTGGATGACATCCTCGCATTGTGACGATCATTTGGTTTTCCACTACTAGCTGAATAGTTGCAAGTTTTTTCTTTGAGCGCTTTGGCACAGAGAACCACAGTGCCTCATAACAGCTGAGCTAAAGCACGTCCGTCTTTTTCCCTTGCACAGAGAATGGGGAACGTGATCTGGTTATCATGAAGCACCGCATCGGTGTAGAGTGGCCTAACAAAATAACCAGCACCGAGGAGATCAGCCTGACCGTCTACGGCGATGCCTACGGGTACTCTGCCATGGCCAAGATGGTTGGCTACCCAACAGCAATCGCAGCCAAAATGATCATGGATGGTGAGTAATGCAACTCTCTCTAGCAAGTCAGCAGCACTCCTTCTACCGCATCATGGCGTTGGCAGCAGGCACAAGCTTTTTAACTTGATGTGACAACATCATTAAATTCTGCACTCTTCAGCATTTTCCTTCCAGACTGCCGTTTCCTAAAACACGTAAGCTGCAATGTGCACGTACATGTACATTCAAGTGTATATTTTTTTACGGTACATGAAGACATTGCAGGGTTTGTGTACAGTCTGTTTATGGACTTCTCAAAACACTGAGTGTAAAACACTCAAGAAATTTGCAAATAACAAAATCCTAGAAATCAGAACCCCCCCCGATGCAACATTACATCAAAAGTCATTACTGGCTGAAGCTAGCACACTGGCCCTGGTAAGTATAGTCTTGAGCGGGAAGATGTCAGTTCATGTACTCAGAAAGCTGTGGTATCAAGTTGCTTACAAGTAACCTGCTCGTGTGACATTACTTCAGTTTAAACCACGCCCACTGCACATGCACTGCACATAGAGTTACCAGCATTGATTGCCGTTTACGTGGAACCATGGAACCAGAAGTTAACATTCAACTTCAGGGATCGTCCAATGGGAGCCTGCAAATCGCGGCGTGTCCACATGTATGAAGAGTCCGGGTGCATGAAGATTCCGCATGTATGAAGAGTCTGCATGTATGATGAGTCCGCGTGTATGACGAAGTCACTTACAAATGGATACTTTGGAAGCTTTGTTTGTCGTGAGCTCCTTTGGGCAATGATAGAATGGTGTTTGTGCAGTCAAATACCATATGCTTGTAATTTAAGCTACACCTACTGAATAGGAATCTGTTCTGGCCTGAGCCGCTGGCTTGTTGGGCCAGGGTTTATCCTTGACATACATGTAAAAGGACTGAAGATATTTCTACTTCTCCCTGGATGAGATGCAAATTCATCAGCGGTTACTCCCTAGATAGTGCAGGTACCCATTATGTTCCTGGGTGGGGAGAGAGGCAAGCAGGGGTAAAGTGACTTGTCTAAGGCCACAACAGATGGCCAGCAGCTGGATTCGAATCCCCGACCCTCTTATTGTGAATTGCATGTCACTCCATGCAAATAGCATCCTGTATATTTCTGTCCTCTTTTGACAAGAAGTCTTGTTCTTACGACAGGTGAGATTCTGCAGAAAGGCGTCGTCCTCCCCTTCTCTAAGGACATCTATCACCTGATCCTGAACCGACTCAAGGCAGAGGATATCAGGGCAGCCTCACGGACTGTCCATCACTGAGGTCCCTCGTGCAATGCAGATTCCCAGAGTCAAGATAAGGGTTTAAAATAGTGAAGATTTTTCCATAAAGTAACTGAGTGAAGTGAATGAAGGACGTTTTAGGAACCAGCTTTCAAAAGACTGGAGACTCTTTATGCAATAAGGTGGATAGGTTGTACAGTTTTCCATGAAGGATCGTAAGTTTATTGCAGGGTTGGCTTAAAGTCTGAAGGCTCATTAATCAGAAGGTTTGATACTCAGCACACATGTATACCCAAGGATTCATTGAAGTAGGGTTCATCAGTCCAAACATTTGGTGTAGTGGAAGGTTCCAAGGATCCTTTAATCCATTGGACCTTGAGACTGTCAAGACGATTGGACCACCGAGTGTAACCATTTTTTATGCACTGTTAAGAGATCATGCAGCATTCAGTGACTGGTACCATTTTCAATGGAGTGCAGAATCTAGCACAGAAAATTGAAGGGCTTTGCTGGAGGGCCCTGTCTTCATGTAAGCGTTTTTATAGCTGAATGATTGATGCCGACAGCAAATGTTTGCATGCTAAACTGACTGGTTAACACACCTGAAATGAATTTGAATTGTGAAGATGTTTGAGGGTTTCAGGCCACCTTCCGACGTTCATGTGAATCGCAGTGTTCAAAACATCTGATATGGTTTATTCCCTGTGTTGTACCTGTGTCCTTTTTTGGTTCTCTGAGTGGATTGTAATATGAGGTGTTACGGCTTGATGACTGTCATCCAAGCACCAACCTACTTTGACAGGATGCATTGGATGAATTGGAATGCAGCTGTCAGGATCCGCATATGCAAGAAATGCTCATTGCATTTGCAAGACTCCAGTTCTAGTTTGATTTTTCTGGTTGTTTCTCAGACTGCTGTCCTGCCATTTTAAGGACAACTGTTTAAACTCTGTATTCAGCTTTCTATGTACCCATTTCCAAATTTTACTTTTTTACCACACTGGGCTTGGTTTTCACTTCGTGACATAAAATGTCAGTATGCCATTTGAACTTGGGAAATGGCCTGATTACAACATTGGTCCACTGTGTTGCAAGAAAGGCCCCCGTCAGAAAAGCTTGGCAGTGGCTTGAAATTACACTCAACTCTAGACTCCTAGAAATTTAAAGATGAGGCAGGTCACTGCAACCAAAAGGCATGAAGGTGCGTGCCGCAAAATAATAATCTTACTAGCACCTGTAGATGTGTCTGAAGAAAATGCAAATGGTGGCAGGGCAAGTTTTTGGTCATTTGAGTGGACGCAGTCGAAAATTTCAGAATTATAACCACAGATCAGTTCCACCAGTATTTAAAGAGTTCATGGTGGCCTTTTTTTCTGTAAGAGTGATGAACCCTCATCCCTTTTTACATGCTTCAAAGAAAATTTGAAAAACGTGTTTTAAACTATATTTTAATACAGTTATTTATGAACAGGTTCATAGGACCCTATCATACAAGCCTCACTTGTTTTTTTTTACCTGTTTAATACTAACTGAAGACATTCTGCTGCTCGAAGGCTGCAGACATGCTGGCTCTACGAGAGCACTCCCTCTGCTGTTTGCGTCACGCTTGAGCTAGTGTCAAAATGTCTCAAACTATGTCAGACTGATCATGCAGGGGTCAGTATGTTTGCTGCCATGGAGCATCTCAAAAGTCTCCCATTAATATGTATTGAAATGTTGAAGTGTCATACAGCATTTGATGGAAAGCCACTTCTTTGGACTATTTTTATCAAAGCTTTCTTATTGTTTTGGTTCATAACTTGAAACTGTACATATTTAAAGGGCCATGATGCAAATTTTACGTTTACATGTTTTGTGCAGCTTTCTGTTCCTCTTAACTTTGACGTCTATTTTTCGTACATTTAACTCTCACTGAAAAGCACAGGTTTATTACACGTTTAAACTTTTCCATGCCTTTCCTGACAATTGAGAGCACTGTGGCTGTGATGTCATCTCAGGAAGACACAGTTTATATGGGTGGATTGTGTGCAAATTGTGAATTTAAAATTTGCTTGTTGAAAATACTTGTTAGAGGACTTTGCTTTACATGCCAACTGTTGGGAACTAAATTGACAAGTCAACAAAGTAACAAAATTTGTGACAGCAAAATATCCAAACTTAGGACAACTTTTTGTTCGTACTTTTACTCATATAGAAAAATGCTATATTGCATGGGCCTTCTGTAGATATTTAAGATGGTGAATCATGGGCAGCATCATTGTTGGTAGTCGAGGAACTGGTGTGCTGGTGTACTGGCACAGTAGAAGTTTGCACTTTAAACTGGAGTAAAAAAAATGGAAAACATACCACCCCCACCCTTGCTGTCAATATAATGCATCAGTTTTGGTTTCCTGAATATGTTAATGCTTTCTGAACGGTAGATGTTCAACACATTGTGTCTATTTATCACTTTGTGCAATTGATCCAAGCTTGTATCTTCACCTACCAGTAACATTGGTACATTGCTGTGTCGTCATTAATTGCAAATAAGTATGTTTTCTTTTGTTGATCCCACTAATGCTGAGCAAATCAAATACCAGAGAAAATGGCACTGTGTTAGTATTGCAGAGGAGGCTTGCCATTTTGTTTAATCTTGCATTAAACAGGAATGCTGCTTGACTTGTGAAAGAGGTATTATTTTTGTAGCATAGAGATTATTTTTTCAGAATACCAGAAAATCCTTCGAATGTGGAGTGAGTTGATATGAAGTAATTTTGGCCGTATGCAATGTCAAGATTACTCCTTCCATTTGTACTCTTAATGGGAGCCAATTTCATGATGATCACCAACGTTTGATAAGTGCAGAAAATATCAGCTCAGCAGCAATTGGCCTGGTTACCAGCCAAAACAACAGGCGATGTGTACTACACCTATCTGGTTTCCTGCTCACATTTGCTTAGCACACACGTTGACTTAATTCTTTTTACTGAAACATCTCCGTGAAGTTGGCCGCAGGCTGGTGAGTGTATAGTTTCACTGGCTGTCCCATCGGGGTGTTTAAAACACAATTTTTTTAACAACTGGAATCCCCAATCTGCACGTTATTAATTTTTTGAGGATTTCAAGTGAAACTTGAAAGAAAAAGTGGGCTGGTAATGAGTGTCAGAATGAGGTTTTTATTTTTGTAGTTCTTGACAGAGCAGTCTATCTGGAGGGCCAGTTGAAGGTTTTGTTTCAGTTCTCTCTCATTTTGGGGCATTTATCTACTTTTTCTGTATCAAAACTTCGCCTTTTTGTAACTAATTCACTTGTAGGGAGGAGCCAATCGTTTTTTTTTTCTCGCCAAGAGATAATAAATTACATGCCTGGTAATAATGTGGCATAATCTGGATAAAAATGACACTAACCCAAGAAATGACTGGGAAATAATGTGTAGCTGGAATTAAAATCGGATCGATGGAGCTATGTCATTTAAGTTGAAATACAATTTGCTGCTCTGTTTTTTCGTTGTTTTTAAATGAAATATGTAGGTAAGTTTGCCAGTAATGTGTGAAATATTGAATTAAATGATTCTCGGTTTTAGTACCGAAACCATCAATGTGATCACGTTTGGCAGTTTTGTGTGTCCTTTTTTTTTTCCATTCAAAAAATTGTATTGTTGTCGCAGATTTTGCTTCAGTTCAGAGGGTTGCAAAAAAGTGGAACTCATGATATGGCACTGCACATGTAAATTGGTGCATTATCGGATATAAATAATTACATGGTTAGGCATTTCGGTATCACCTCCACCATTAAATATAAAGCAGTAAGCTACTTTATTTTTGCATTTAAAATGAGCTCGTTCTCATCTGGTCGAATGTCTGCAACCCCTGACCCTGCACTCCCTTTCGCTCGGTGGTCGAGTGGTTAGGATGTCTGCACTATCAAGCAAGAGGTTGTCACCGCGGCAAGGGTTCTAGTCACACCCAAGTGAACTTGTGAATTTTTCGCAAGCTCTCGGACACACACTGATACACGTTGGTGTAAGGGCAAAACCCGTTATTAACATCAGCCACGCAGGCTCAACGTTCGTTTTTGATAAAATTAAGGGCGCTAGAATTAGTCGGTATTGCCTATTTAAACAGCAATGCAAATACAACCATGGGCTTGTCGAAAAGAAATTTCCATTGTCTGATTTCGCCAGAGAGTCACCAACGCCCTATTTTTGATAACCACCCCCCCCAAAAAAAACTGAACAAAACACAACACATTTCTGTGTATAGCTGCGGCACTTTTCGTCAGCCAATATGGGCGGGCGTCAGTCACTTTTCAGGGAGGGGGTTATAAAGCGACTTAGAAGTAGCGGGAAACCCTGATGGCGTGGGGTCAGGGGTAAAGGGCCCCAGAACATTTTGGATTCGATGATGCTCCGTGGTGGTGTTCGATCTGAGGCAATTTCTGACCACTTTCACCATTTTTAATGGAAATACTTTTGCTTTTCAACTAGTTGTCAATTATGATGCACACAAATATTCTAAAGTAAACAGTGCTACAAGGGAAGAGTTCAAAGAGTTTTATCTTCCTGTCTCCTGACTTTAAGGTACACCTTATGCAGTACCGGTAAGCACTCTATGGTGGAAGTGTATCAACATCTAAACACGTTTTCCTGAAATTTGGCAGTCATAAAACTGGTAAGCCTAATCTGAACTATGAATCAAACGTGGGCCTGTTCCCCTACATTTTTATATAGGTCCGGAAAAAGTGCGCATATGGGGGTGGGACACATTGTAGATATTCCCCCTGGCCTCCCCGAAGGTTGGTGGGACCATTATTCCTGCACGGTGGGATGTGTCCCCCCCCCGTCCCCCGATTGACGCATGCGTCGGCCAAACAGTATTAGTGAAGTATGGGGCGGGGTAGGTTCCCGTTGTTAAATGGATTTGTTTATCGGTTTATAGTAAAATATGCATTCTTCCTCAGAGGCCCTTTTTTTCTTTTTCTTTTTTTGGCTAAATTTTTTGAGACCCTTTCACTTCAACAACATGATTATTTAACTACAATGTAAATTCAAACCTTAAGAGTCAAAACACGAAGCTTCATACATACAAGATACATACTACACGAACCTTTCTCATTTATCACACCAACATAAGAAGCATCCAGAGGATAATTGATTTCCTTTAGTACTCTTTTCAAGAAATTGATTACACCTTTCAAATTATTGGACTCACAGAAACCTGGCTGCGAGACGAACCCGACTCATGCCAAGCATCCCCGGTTAATGTTGAATATAAGAATAGACATGCTAAAAAAGGAGGTGCAATTTTGCTTTATGGAAACAGTTCTTTGATCTACAAAATAAGAAGTGATATCACTCAACCTTCTGATCATTTCGAATCCGGACGGTCTTTGTTGAAATTTAAAATAAATTTAATAGAAACATAAGATTGGGGCTTATTTATACCGACCACAAGGAACAAGGATGTCGGCGAGCTTTACCGAGGATCTCGAAAAAGCCATTGACAAAATTGCCTCGGAAAACAAAGTTTGCTACCTTTTCGGTGACTTCAATATCAATTTGCTACATTATGAAAGTCATAATGCTACCAATGAATTTCTTAACATGATGTATTCCTACTTGTTTCGTCCAACAATTAATAAACCGACAAGAATTGCATATAATACATCGACGTTTATTGATAACGTCTTTACCAACAACTTCGAAGACATCCAACAGGAATCATGTTTACTGGATTAAGCGATCATTGCCCTATTGAACTCTTTGGACCATCTCTGTTGAAGTATAATCATTCCACAACTGTCCACTGGAAAAAATACATCAAACAGAAATATTCTGACCTTTAGAAATGAATTAGAAAGAGTTGATTGGGACTCTACGCTTTGTGAAAACGACACTCAGGAAAATTATTCAAAATTTCTTTCCAAATACAAACACTTTGTGTCCCTTAAAACGAGTAGACTACTAGAGAGGGTCCTTAAAACCCATGGACGACTCTGAGGTTACTGAACGCAATTAAAGTAAAAGATAAATTATATAAAAGATACGTACAAAATCCAACTGAAGTTAATAAATGTAAGTATGATAAATATCGAAATAAATTGACTAAATTTATCCGACTAGCTAAATCCAACTTTTATGCTTGTTTACTGGAGAAAGAAAAGTCAAGTATAGGTAATACCTGGAAAGTAATTAATCGACTATTTAGTAAGGACGCTGGTAAAAAAAAAAAACTAACCAAGACTCCTTTTGTGATGGAAACACCACTGCCAACGATCCCTGTAATATTGCTGTACAGTTCAATAGTTTTCACTAGTATTGGACCGAAATTAGCTTCGAAAATTCCACAATCCGCAGACGACCAAACGCAATATATTAATCAGAATTTCCCTGACTCTTTATTTTTCAAACCAATAACCGATGCTGAACTCCTACGTTGAATTAATAAACTGCCGAATAAAAAAAAGTGCTGGGTATGATGAATTGAACCGACGCACTAATTATAAAAACGATTGCACCGTTCATTTTAAAACCCTTGTTGAAAATCAATCGGTCATTAGCGACAGATATTGTTCCTACTAATTTGAAAATAGCAAAAGTCATTTCAGTTTTTAAAGCCGGCGACTCTCGAGTATTTAGTTACTATAGACCGATTTCCCTGTTGCCCTGTTTCTCTAAAATCCTAGAAAGACTTGTGGGCGAGCGGCTGAATAAATTTACTGACAAGAATAAGGTCCTAAATCCCACTCAGTGTGCTTTTAGTGCCAACCATTCAACACAGATGGCCCTTAAAGATCTTGTTAACAAAATGACGTCGTCATTAGACAATTCGCGCCATACCATAGGATTTTTCCTAGACTTGTCAAAAGCATTTGACACCATCGATCATACAATATTATTAGTTAAAATGAGAAAATGTGGAATACGAGGAATTGCACTCAAATGGTTTAGAAATTACCTGAAAGAAAGAAAGCAGTATGTTAGATGGCAAAATAATAATTCTTCACTACAATCAATATCTTGCGGTGTTCCCCAAGGGTCTAAGTGGGGCCAATTTTATTTCTCTTATATGTTAATGACTTACCCAGATGTTCAAATGTTTTGAAGTTTATCTTATTTGCAGATGATAATACATGTAATATGTTTTATAGCAGTAACGATCAGAAAGAAGTAAATAAGGAGCTGCAGTCTATTTCTCGATGGATCAATTGTAACAGATTATTAGCTGACCTAAACAAAACTTATGTTTTTTTTCCAACAAGAACCTAGACGAAAATACGATCTCTTACAAAAACAACAACAATAACAGGGTAAACTTGGTTAGACAAAGTACATTTGGCGTAATCATTGATAACAAACTTACTTGGAAAAGCAAATGCCAAAAGGTTTCTAATATGTCGATCTCCCCGGCGTGTACTTGGTATACTCTGGAAGCTCAGATGATGTACCAAAACATTCACTGTTTGCTCTATACAGGACGCTAACTTTACCGCACTTGCAATATGGTATTCTGGCATGGGTTAAATGCAGTATGACTGACCTAAACAAATCTCTCAGGGTAATTAATAACTTAAATAACCAATGTGCACATGCTGCACCCCTTTTTTGCCAATTTAATGTACTTCCCGTCGCTGAGCAATAAATATCATCTTGGAGTTTTTATGTTTACATAGGAGAGGAATCTATTACCTACTTCACTTTGTAATCTTTTTGCTAAGAACTTAGGTATCCATCGGTACTACACAAGAAATTCAAATAAATTGCACTTTTATAGGATAAGGACATCAAAATATCTCTCTACTGTAAGGCACCAAGGACCAATCTTGTGCATTACTATCTCCCTACTTCCCCCATCAGGTCACTCATCTGCTTTAAACAATAGCTTAAGGAATTCCTCCTAAAAATTAAACTTGTAATGATTTAATACTTAATTGAGTTGTGTCCATGCCAGCTTAATTATTGTTTATATGCTTCATTCAATTGATTGATAAAATGTTCAAGATTAACTCTTTTAGTTTCCGAGTATTTTCTGTCATATACGTATGTGTTTTTTCGTCTTTGAAATAATAATCTCTATTAAGTTTTTCTTGTTTCACTTATCCGTTCTCATCGTATTCAATTGTATATAAAGGGCGGGGCCTCGCCTTGTACAAGCACTGAGTAGCTTTCTGCCAGCCTCCACTGTTCATCATGTGCATCAACCAATACAATTTTATGTCACAAGAACTTAAAGACAAATGGATGAATGGAAATAAATCAATCAAACCAAACCAAGATACACAACAGAATCTGCTTGCCCTGAAGAAGGTACCGCCGAAAGCTCGGCAATCACAAGTTTATTTCAGAGCACTGATTTGATTCTTGTAGACACAAACAACATGGTCGCTTGGTGGCGCTATGCGTTTGTACTCGGCTACACGTAGCTTTACGTACATCACATACATGTAATGATGCATGTACATCAGCTACCTTCATGTAGGTACGTACAGGGAGCTTAGATGGTTGAACCAACGTGAGACTTGCAGAAACCAGTGGAAACAATGCCCAAACACGACTTCCTATCTCCAAAGGCTATTGGCAACAGGATAAAATCCAAGGGTCTGCAAAAGTTGCGATGGTTTTGTCAGATGTGTCAGAAACAATGCCGAGACGAAGTAAGTTCTAACCAACATGGCTAATGATAGGGCCTAGGCTAGCCCAGGTGGACATGGTGGATTTCCGACCTGGAGCACTACATTGGGGAAGAATCCCGATTATATGAATATTTACTGATAGGGGCAGTTTGATTTGTTATAAAAAGTCAGTTGAATGTTTAGTAGCAACAACCACAGTCTTGTTCATTGAAGAGGGTGTTTACACTAATCTAAAAACATGATTTACCATAAAAACATTGGTTCTTTTACCAAAAAAGTTATATTTGTTCTTGAATAGAACTTTATGTATACTTTGTCTTTAAGTGTTGTATTACACGTGAAAGGGATATTAATGGAACATACACTGTATGATTATGAAAGAAACCGGCACTTCATGTAATTAAATGTTGACATCCGTATACATGTATCTAAAATGGATAAGTCTGTTATGTTGTGTGAGCTACTATTGGTGCTCTCTATCAAAACATATGAATATGCAGTACAGTTGTTACATACATGAATGTCCTTCCAGAATCAGGTTGATCAAGTTGTTAGGCGGGCACAGTGGGTCGTGGGCTGGCTGACATGCCTTGAAGCCTGGTACTGAACAGCCCTCGACCACGTGTCCTATCCAGGCCAAATCAGCGCGGTGCACTGGATCACGGACAACGGTGAACAGGCTCAGCACTCAGCATGCTGGCTCATATCGGTTGTTCGGGACGACAAACACGACTGACTAACGACTTGATTTCAAGTCTACTTGACACCCTGTGCACAAAACCTATGAGGCTGGTCTGAAAACTTTTAAAGTTTTTTCTAAGTAAAGGCTTGTATATTTTCCCTGCTAAATTTACATTTTTAAATGAAGACATGTCAGGCCAATTGTTATTGCATTTTGATGGCTGATTTAGCACCACTGCAGGGAAAAATATATGGAACTCTTTCCAAATGCATTTATTATATTTTATTGTAAAATATTTCCTACCCTTCAGCTGTGCCTTTCAAAGAAAAAATAATGTATCATGTAATACTGAAGTGTATACACGTGTACATTAATGTTTAGATAGGCTGACCAACATGTACATGTACATGTTAGCATATGGTACACTGACACCATACAATTTGGTTTTGGTATTGTTTCTCTTTATAGAATGGCTTCAAGTGTCACACCATGTCTGAATCCCACCAGAGACAGCTGCTCCTCTTTGCTGAAAATGAGGAAAAATTCTTGGACCATTTTTCAGAGTGAGTTCTTTTGTCAGCACAGAGTGGCTTAAATATTTCATGTGTCCGATGAGAGTTAATGAGTGTAAGATGCACTTATTCGTATTGTAGTGCTTGAAACCCCACATCGTCATCTGCTTAATATGAAGCTAAGTTTACATTGTATAATAATCAATCTACACTTCGTTTTCTCAGTTGTAAACCTGAATACACGTTTCAAGAGGTAGTTTTTGTGTCATGTTAATTTTTGGAAGGGGTTTTGCCCTTACACTAACGTACGTAAGGGCAAAACACCTGTTACTAAAAATTAGCACCTCCATGATGCAAAATACATCTACATCTTGAAATAGTTTGTTGTAGCCGCTGCTACATCTGACTCAGAACGACTAGCCAACCTTGGCAAGCTCGGTGGTCTAGTGGTTAAGACGTCTGCCCTAGTATAAGTAGGAGATCGTGGGTTTGATCCAAGTAAACCCTGGTAATACATGTACATCACAACGTGACCTCAGGTTACAGCTTGCCCGTAAATGTGGAGAATGATGCATTAACCTCATTAACCTGTAATGGAAATCATTCTTGTTCGTGCAAGATCAGCTTAGCAACAAACAACAGTAGTGTGGATGCAGTACTTTTTCCTGTGCATAATTTTGTTACATTTCTAACATGACACTTTCCCTCACTAATGTTTTTTTTCCTCCTGCGCTGACGACAGGGAGTTTTTTGACACCTTCATGGAATTGCTGCGGCGGCGCTACAACACTCGACGCGTCCACTGCAATGTCGTCTACAACGAGTACATTCAGGACAAGCAGCACTGCCACATGAACGCCACCAAGTGGGAAACGCTGACCGAGTTTGTCAAGTGGCTTGGCAGAGAAGGTCAGCTGTAATTACCCCTAATCCCCTAGGTCCTTTTTGCTAGGGACCCTCCTCAATCCTCCAGAATCCTCCAATTTGGGGGGTGAAAAAATTGGATTCTCCCTCAGTCCTGTGAAATCCTCCAAAATTTCTTGCAACAAACAAAAATAATAATGGTGCACAGTGTGCATATAACATGTACGCGTACATACGGGTGTATGGAAAATGGACATTTTCCTCTGCCAAAGTTCATCAAGTACTACATTCCAATTTTTCCAGATATGTACAAAACTTCAAACTCACTGTGGCTGGGGCTTCATAAGTGCACTGGAGTGTAGAGGAGAATGGGAGGAAAGATAAAGGTGTCCTAAAAACCTCAAGCAACTAGAAGTAAACAAAAACGCATCAAAAGGGGGAAAAGAGATAGACAGAAATATTGAAAACGTATGTAATATGCACACAGACACAGATAGGATGTACACGTTGCAGTGCTGTATGCTGTGCGTCAACAAATCAGGGCCAATGTTTTTTTCAACTTTCTCAGAACACAAGTGCCCTGGCCGGCCCCACGTCAAGGGGAAGATTCCTTTTGTCCGAAAATTTGGGACCGAGTTGTGGAAATTTGTCCCCGTAATCTGGTAATGAGGTTGTCTCCACAACAGCTATCACTCAGCACACGAAGTCCCCACAGATTTAGTGCCAGTACAGGGGCACTGGCATCGTACCGAAGACTTGACTAGTGTTTTGCAAGAAGTTCATTCTACTTTTTTTGTTCATCCGTCCGTCGTGCAGGCTACTGCAAAGTGGACCAGACTGAGAAGGGCTGGTTCATCGCGTACATTGACCGCGACCCGGAGACCATTGCCCGGCAGGAGAGGCTGGCCAAGAAGGAGAAGCTGGAACTGGACGATGAGGAGCGAACCCAGAAGTACATCCAGCGGCAGGTGGAGAAAGCCGCCGAGGGCAAAACAGTGCAGGTGAGTGATAAGACCCCTCATGCAGATGCTTACAAGCAAAGAAACCACTGGCTTTATGAAACTCAGTTTGCGAGCCAAAATGTCATTCCACATGTTCCATGTGTTTTGCTCGTGAGTGACATCGGTGTCCGTTGTCCATCTGTAACAATGTTTTACCAGCATGCACATGCAAGCCTAGTTGACAATTGGTGGTAATAATCGCCGGCAACATGCAAGATGTCAAGGTACGGGCGTTAGCGAAAGAGACGGTGTTTGATGTCATCCAACCAAAAAGTTAGAGCAAAAGGGAGACTGTAACTCTGAAAATGTTTGCATGAAATGTCTTTTTAAGTGGTTATACTGTTTCTTAAAGCTCACTTCAATTCAATATATGTCATGTAATAGTCTTCTATTTTGTTGATAATTAGGATTTCATTTCTCAGTTAAAGGGAGGAAATGGGACAAGTCTGTGGTACTTGAGTGAGACATCGTTGTGCACTCATTAAACTCATGTACTTGTTTCCATTGGCTGACAAACTCAGTGCAACCAGTCAGCTATTAAGTTCAATATGATCCAGTGTTGCTGACTTTGTATCTGTACTTGAGTCAGTTGCCATCAGACGTCCCCATATGATTGTGTATTATCAGGGACTGCCCAGTGATGCTGTCTGCGTCTCCTTGAAATGGAAACTAGGCCTTATTTGCTTATTGTTCTCAACCTGTCATGGCATCTATTACACAATATCATGCTGTTGTTTTCATGGATTTACACCATAAAAAACATGTACAGAGACCTATGAGGGTCCACTGTCACATAGCATTCCTTCAATCGTTGCTGACCTCCTGTTGCAGGACACTGGCCAGGAATATACAGAGCTGCAGCGTGACGAAGGCGAGAGTCTGGTCAGTTTCAACCTGGGCAAAATGGCCACAGCAGCTTCCAAAACAGAACCGAGCAATAGCACGATGACAGCTTCCAGTCAGCTGAAAGCAAACATTTCGAAAGATGGCAAAACGTGAGATAAAAATTCTTCGCCTGTGTTTCCATTTTTCGGTATAGGGAATTAACAGACAGACAAGGTCAGATATAATGTTTGAGGCCCCTTTTCCTTTCGCTGGACTTTTCTTTTAAAAGCTTCAGAGAAACCTGCAACTCAAAAAACCTTCTCCATAATTTACGCTTTTGTTTATTTCATCTTGGTCTCTTAAATGACATGTAAATTGCCAAAATTGACTAGCTGTGGTTGCTTCATCAACTTAATTAATGTAACACAAGCCTTTTCAAAATCACTTGGAATTGTCACAGAGTATTTGGAGATTACAGTGCTGAAATGGACAGTAAATAAATGCAGTTGGTGTTATGACAGAAGTTTTACACACTTGTGATTTTTGCAGGCCGCCCAGTTGGTCTAACCCCTTGAAAGACTCGGCCCCAGGCAAAAAGAAAGACGGCAACAGCCATGGCAAGGGGGAGAAGAGGAAATCTGCTCTGGATGAAATCATGGAGGTAAGCAACCTAGGATGGATTGCTGTAAGACTCTTAACCCTTTGACGACGGGAATTTTTTTTCCGAAAGCCGACTCCAAGAATTCCAGCCTTGCTTGGCCACGAAGGCCACCTGCCAAACCGCAAATTCACAATTTGTGGCCCTGCGTGCTCTGCATGCTTTGAATTACACAGTGAAAAGGCTGATTGGTCGGTGGCATGCGGCTCTACTCAAGCTTCCACATTCCCGTTGCCTCTTTTCAAAGTGAGGATTGTTGTGAAGCTGGTGATTATGATGCAAATTCGACTTTTATTTCTGGGCTACACACAAAGGCCAATCACCAGGGTCAAATTAAACGCAGGCCAAGTAGGGCTAAGCCATTTTTTTTAATAAATGAGACCTTTGACTTTTCCCAGACCAATCAAATTACAGCAGCCAAGAGACAATAGAACAACTGTGTTCGTTCATTCCTTTACCCGATCTGTGTATTTACATGTACTATGCTTTTTATAGTCTTCCAATCTGAGCTACATTCATACCATGCTGCTGATCACTATACCTCATGCATATTCATGACAGATCACCAAACTCTCATTGGTGCATTCATGGTCAAGCGCCAGCCGCTATTTTTGCTAATTGCCAAGTGCACACACGATCGTTCATGCAAGGAGTAAATATGAATGCGTTTAACTGTCACCCGGGTAAGCCAGGCGACAGTTAAAAATGCATGCGCAGTAGCAGAAAATCCAGGAACTGTCGCCCAGGTGTACTGTGCACTCATGGTGACGCCACCCTAGCAAGGGTAAAAGCTCATATGAAAAGATGGCGGCACGGCGGCACATGTAAAAGACAGTCAAATGAAGTGTTTGTGTTTCGACCTTAGGAACAAAATAAAACTTTGTGGAAACAAATTAATGATGATGTTTTTATTTTCAAAGGTTAATAAATGAAAGACGTGCGAGGGACAGTAAAACAAATATAAAATGGTTTACTTTGGTTGGACAGTCGATGTTAGAACCCCTCGGCTGTCAAACCTCAAGCCATGTTATATTTGCATACTGTCTCACTGTTTGTCTTTGTTGACTGTCAGGAGGAGGAAAAGAAGAAGAAAGCCAAAGTAACTCACACCGAGAACTGGCTGACAGAGGGCATTGTAGTCAAGATCACGACAAAAAGACTGGGAGAGAGGTTCTATAAGAAGAAAGGTGTGGTCCGGGTAAGAGCTTCAAACAGCTCCATGCAGCTTCATATAAACCAAGGCTGCATGACTTGGGAATGGAGGAATGTGGACTGTGGGTGGTGATAGCACAAAATGTCACTGTTGAGACTACGGGAATGATTGTTCATTTTAAGGTTGGAGGGAAGTCTTCATTAAAATTACAACTGACGTTGAGGATATCAAGTAATCCTGCCAAAGCCAAAATTATTACTTCTACCTGACGGAGGTAGCTGAAATCTCATTCACAAGTTTCTCTATGTCTACAATTACCCAGTTGTTTAGCAAAAGTAATTATAGAAAAAAAGAACAGAATAACTGGCCCTTGATTGCCTTTTTTTAATGACTTGCCCCTCCCAAATTGCAATGTGGATTCATCAGCACAGGTCACGCTAGATTGGGTTGGGTCCATCTTCAGATGTGTGGGTAGTTAAAGGGTAGCTTTTTCATATAGGAGGGTATTTCTCTCAAGGTTCATCTCTGCCAATTGCTATTGTGTGCCGTATTAAGGGCTACTCAATCAAGTTCTGGATGTTTCACCAGTGACCTGATATGTGAACATTGTTTCAAAACATCAGAAAACCAATTCACTTTATACAACTGCAGAATGTAAAAACGATGAAGCGATTCAGTATCTTTTCACTGTCTCAGAACTATTTTACTTGTGAGATCTGCCGACATCTGTACTTTTGTACTGAATTTATAATTCAGCGACTTATTTGCTTGTTGACACCACTTTTTATTTGCACATGTATATTAGTAGTGTCTTCCTAAGTGAATGTTATGAATTCCTGAGGATCAGTTACTGCAGTCGGTGCACCTACTGGGCCACATGCGGCGGTGCCAGTGTAGGTTCAATCAAATAATCTGTTGCCTTTTCCTTTGCAGAAGGTTGAGGATCTGTTCACGGCCGTTGTGAAAATGATGGACAGTGGGGCAAAAGTCAAAGTGGACCAGCTTCACGTGGAGACGGTCATCCCCTCACCAGGTAATATTGGAACAGGTTAATCACTTTACATGCAAAACCAGGTCAATGACATATGTCGCTCTTCTTATTTAGCTCTTCACATGATAGGACAAATTCAAAAATTCCTTGACCAATAAATGACGGAAAAGCTTGTCCATGCTTTCATCTCTTACCGCCTGGATTTCTGCAATAATCTATTACACCGTATTCCTGATTCTCAAACTTCGAAACTTCAGCGCATTCAGAATTCTGCCGCCAGACTTGTTACACGTTCATCATCTAGGCAACATATAACTGCTATTCTTCGCACTCTTCACCGGCTACCTGTCAGTGAACGAATCGCTTTCAAAATTCTACTCCTCATTCACAAATGCATCCATGGCTCAGCATGAGCATACCTCCGTGAACTTATTCAAGTATACCAGCCACAACGCACCCTCCGTTCCAGCTCAACATTGCTGCTCGATACACCGATCACTCGCTCTAAGACTTATGGACATAATTCCTTCCTGCATGTATCACCATCACTTTGGAACTCTCTTCCTCCTCATATCAGAATTATCAACAGCGAAAATGAATTTAAAGCCGTTCTCAAAACATACTTGTTCCATTGATTGTTCTTAATTGTTGTTTCTTGTAAAGCGCATTGAGACCTTGGTGTGATGCGCTATATAAAACTGTCTTATTATTATTATTACATGTACATTCAGCATAGTAGCTGTGTCATAGCTGCTGAGTTGTTTGACTCTTGTAGGGTGCTGCAGAATGAAAAGCCACTTTTCCAAATCTTGTGTACTTTTACGTGTATTTCCGTTTTGCTCCTGAGTTCCCAGTTGCATGCCTGTGAAAGAAACATTTCTTGCTCGGAGGAAATTTTAGAATTAAGTTTTAAAGACGTAAGGCATTTGTCTCATTGAGCCAGTTGGGTATACAAAAACCCAAGGTCATTCAGGAACAAACCACTCGCGTACGTCTGTGTAGAGCCACGCTGATCGGGCAAACCTTCATTTTGGGCAGGCGTGGTTGGAATATTGAACTGGCGCATTAGCACTCTGATAGCTTTGGGGAGGTTAGAGCTCAAAAGTGAGGCCTGCTCCAGGCCCGCATTGCAGCAGAGAGCACTAAAAAGTACAATATGGACACTGCAGTAGTTGCTTACGTGTACCTTTGACCTTTGACCCACAGGGAGAATGGTGTTGGTGGTGAATGGCCCTCACAGGGGACAGCAGGCCTCTCTGGTTGCCCTCCAAGAAGAGACTTGCTCTGTTTCGATCAAACTTCATACGGTAAGCTCTAAAACGATCTGACACAGGAGAAAAATACATTCAGGAATGTGGCATGTGCAGTACATGTACATTAAGGTCATACAGTATATGCAGTTGAGACAGATGCATTGTTAGTAATGTCTACTACTTCAAGTTAAGGTCTCATATTTTACGTTCCTGTGACCTGGTTCTTTGAAGTCATATCTGCTAAAAATGTTCAGGGAAAAGATCCCCTTTTTGAGTTGATATTTGAGTTCATTTGTTCCTGTATTCCCCTTGAAAGATCTTGGTATTCCAACACCGTGGCATGGAATAAATGTGAATGATGATGTTATGGCAAACATCCCGAGGGCATCACATCCCGTAACATTTCCCTCATGTACCTGTTTCTTGTCAGCAAAGAAGAAATAAAAGTGCAAATTTTGTGGCTACATTTTGGTTGTTGGTATTCCAATTTATGCATTGAGAAGATGGACCAGCATCCAATTTCATAAAACAGGTATGAGGTGTAAGAGATCAATCATGTATTTTTACTGAGGAGATGTAAGCTTGGAACCAGTCATTAGTGGCATGTGGTCCACTCTATGATGAGTCAAATGTCACCTGAGGTGCTTTTGAGTTATAGTTTGTATTGGCAAGAGCAAACTGAACTCTTTGTTGTGGCTTATTACTCAGTTTGGCATCCATGGACCCTATTTGAGTGAAAAATAATCAGGGTTCCTACTACTGATTTACACTGTGCAAAGTTCTCTTACTGACCATTAAGTGCCCAAGCAAGTTCTGTCTCATTTTCACAGAGCAAGTTACATGTATAAGCCACTTTCAGTTTGGCTGGTAACCGGGGTCCAGTTTCATAGGGTTGATAAGTGGAGGATTTTTTGGCTAATGGGACTGCTTTCCATTTCACAGGCACCCTAAGAAGTAAAAGTAAGCACACAAAAGAGGTCGCTAACTTCAGTGGCAGAATTTGCTTACCTTTGTGATATGATAGAAATCTCCATGCACGAGGAAGCATCAGCACGATGTTACTAAGAAAATAGCCTGGAAGCTTGTAAAGTTTTTCTGCTATGGTTAAGCCCACAACTTTTTGGCTTAGTCTTAACCCCCAGCCTACTTTGGCTAGAAACCCTGCCAGACTCATCAAACTGCATTCATTTGTCAAAGTGGCTTGCCTGCCCAGTGTAACAAGAACCAACACGTCAACTCTTTCCAAGGCCAAACAGCCTGGGAGTTTGTGGTTGCCGGTCACCACAAGATCCAACAGTGGAATAGTTCAATGGAACTAGCTCCCATTGTCTCAACATGGTCAGTTTGTGCAGTTGCTGTTTATTACCAAGTGCCTCAAAGTGCGTCAGACTTTTTCACCTGATGGACCGTGCTTCGTTTGGCAGGGTTAGGGTTAAGCAACCCTGCAAAAACAGGCCCTGGTTTTGCTAATTTATGTGTATAGCAGTATCTCAGCTGCATAATTGGCTTTTGAACAACATGGAGAAACCAATAGTTGAGTGGGATTTATTTCTGTCTGTTTGTACATACAGGGTCCTTTGGCAGGGAAGACCGTGAGTGGCATTCCATACGAGGATGTGTCCAAGCTTGCCCCACAAGACACATGACAGACATGTGATTCCTACATGGAAACAAATAACATTTAGTATTACACAATGCCTGAATAAGTTCCAGTCATCTGAGTGGTGGGTCACATGTTACTGAATAATTCATGCCAACATTGGGCCCAGCCACACTGCAGTAACCGAAGCTCCATTCAACTGGCAAACGTCAGTTCCATGACTAGGTCACAAGAAGCTTCCGAATCCGTTGGTGGCGGAATATTTAAATCAGGAGGGGATTTTTTTATGAAACTAGGCATAAGTATTTGGAATGGAAAGAATAATTTCATAAGAGTGTCAGGTGTTCCATTCTCATTTTGTGAAATTATTCTTACCATTGCACTCAAATGTACTTGTGGTATCTATAAGGGTAATTCCAGAAATAAGAGGTCCATTTTTTCCCGGCCCCGTCACATCTAGCACATAATTTTTTAAGTTCAGAACACATTTTCTAATTTCTAAGAGTGATGAATTAATGCAAATTACCTGCCAAACAAATAGCAGTAGTTTGAAATAGATTTCTGGTGATATTCCCATGTCAAAGAACAAAGGTCAGATGTAACAGGGGCACACAAATTTCACACTTTTGGACCCTTAATTTCTGGAACTACCCATTTGAGGAAGCCAGAACGAAAAGAAATAACTCAGCTTAGAAACTGCAACTTTCTCTCTCAATCTTTGCTGTGTACGCTACGAATTGGGAACAGATTGGAAAACTTCATTAGGAGTGTTTTGAAATCTTACTGTCTAAACATTTCTGCATCAAGGGATTGCTCTGTTAAGTATGAAGTCATTCATTTTAATTCAATGAAATGTCTGATTTCTGTGGTTGATTATAAATTTCAAAACAATGAATTCTAAATGTCAGAGTTACAAATTAGTTCTTTGGCAATCCACATCCCAGCATCATCAGCTGCTGGAAGCCATGGAATTTAAGATTGCTTTTGGGGTAAAGTTTTGAAATGTTTTTATTAAATGAGATCTTTGAAGGGAAACATAACCTGGTCATTTCTACCTGGATTTTTTTTTTTACTTTTTACATTTACTCTTTTACTCTTTGAAATAACTCAAGGTCTTGGTGGTCATGTTTTTGTAAAAGGGAGTTCAAAGTTGAGTACTTGTGTTTTTGTTTGACATGACATTTGACCCTGAAAACTTTTTGAATGTATATTTTGTGTTTGGCAACCAGTCAGTGGACAGGCCAAGTGGTTTAAAAAAAAAGTGGACAGAAAATGAAAGACAACCAAAAATAGGTTGACATACTGAATATGTACGTGATTGAATATTCATTTAGTGTGTACATGTGTATGTATATATACTTACAGGCACATTTTGAGAAGTTGGAACTGTCCCAGTGACCCTTATTGTCACAGCCATATTTTGTCTTGGGAAAAGACAGGTGACAGGCAAAGGAAGGATTCAATGTTTCACCCAGCTTCATAATATGAAAATATGTAATTATTGCGATTGTAATGTAAGATAGGATTGTAAGAGGTCTGTACATTAAACTTCCAGCTGTACAAACAGTGTTGCATTGAGGAGTTTTATTCACTGCTGCCTAGTTTTTTGTGTTGCAGTTTTACCCTCCACAAACGTTGAGTGGCTTTGCTTTTCTGTTTTGTCCGGCTTCTCATGTTTCTGCATTTGAAATTTTTTAATAACCACTCTCCTAACTGAGAATGCTGGTGACGGTTGCTGCCTTGAGCATAGAATATTATTTTCTTTAAGCCCATGTAGGGTAGAACTTATCTGACCAATAAAGTTGGACGTCATGTCACTGGACAAGTGCATGTGTGGAATACATGTGCAATGATTAACACAATAAACTCATGCCTAAGTCATGAGTTTGCAGTACCATTAAGAATTCACGTTTGAGAGTTTGTTAACCTCGAAGGGAACTCATTAAGTATTTTGGAAAAGTTCAGGAGACTGGCGATGGACAAAGCATACAGTCTAAAACTTTGAACAATGTGATATTTAGAATTTCATAACCTTATAAACCCTTAATTAGGTAGTTGTTCGATGATGATACTCTACACTTACACCTGCTGAACTTTGCTGCACCCTCAAATTCTCTCATGTCAGTGCTTTGTTGTGACTTATGTGCCTCTTCCAACAGTATGTGAAAGACACGGTGCTCTTGGATATTGCAGTGGGCAATTTAATGTAACCAGAAAATGAATATCATCTGAATTCACACATTTTTTTTCAAATATTTGTATATATTACGCAGAAATGTTGGATATTTTAATCAGCGATGTACATGTAATCGCGGGCCAGCTTTAGGTGTGGGGGGAGGTAAATTCAAACGTGAATGCGGCTTTGGGCTCATTCAACATGATGTTGGGGAGAAACAAATCAAAAGCCTTATACTTACTGTCCTGACATCCTTGCTTTTATTTACTGGTGTTGTTTTCTTTGGGCTTTGATGGTAATATTTGATAAAGTAAGTATACCGATTACTTTCTTTCTACTCACCCGTATGCCGGGAATGCTTAAAAAAAAGACCATGCACAAGATGTATTAGGTAAACAATGGCCTTGTATTTCATTTGAATAGCTTGTGGCTTGAATTCAGATGGGAGGTCTTGTGAAGGTCTTAGGTGGTCTCGACTACAACCCTGCCCCCCCCCCCCAAAAAAAGAAACGTTCCTCCTACTTGATACGCCACTGCATCAATGTCCTCTTTTTAACCCAAAACAAGTTTATTTTTATTCCAAGGCATACACTTCTACTTCTGCTAATTTGACTCAGCAAGGTCTATAAATATTATGTGCCTTGTTAATAATTTTGAAATTACATCTGGAAATATATTTCCTGTTAGGTAAGCAAACCAGCTGTTTCAGGTTTTTGTTGTGGGTATTGCATCCTTTACCCTCTCCCTGAAAGGTTGGCAGACGACGGACACCGTACAATAATTCAAGACAAAACAGTAGCTGCTAATGCGAACGTTGCGAACAGGGTTGCGAACGTAAACCACACACTGCAGGGCAGCTATATTCGACGGGTACCCTAACAACCGCTCAACAACGTCGTTTTGAAGATGAGAGAAGTCAGGAAACTCAATCCCAATCTGTCGAAAAACATTGTGGCACAAATGTCTTTCCCGAAGACATGTTCTAAGAAAAGATTGATACATTTTAGCTGATATACATCAGCTGGTAAGTAGTTAATTATCATAACTATTAATACACGTAGATACTAGATGACGTACACTATGCATGATTAGGCCTAACATGCCTGTTTAGCCCAGCAGTACAAGTAGCACTAGCAGCAGTAGCAGCCCCCATTATGCCATGAATGCCAATTAATTTAATTTTAAGGCCTAGGCCTAATGCTTTACTTTTAACAAGCAGATAAGGCTGTGTTAGTGTTAGTGATTAACTCACTAACACTAGTGATAGTGAGTGTTAGTCACTCACTCACTCTTTCTCAGTGTTACTAGTAACACAAGTAACAGTGTTACTAATTCTGGTGTTAGGCCCCTACATGCAGACATATACATGAGGGCTAGGCCTACCTACGGTACATAAATAATTGCACCCTTCTTGCATGATTTTTATATCAGACATATTTAACACTTTAACAACAGGCCTTATAAACATGATAAATGACAGTACATACATGTAAAATTAGGGACCTGGCGACTGTAGGCCTACGGTCATTTACCCCCAGAACTGTGGGGTCTGACATCCGCCCTGGCCGCTCCCACAAACTCCACAGAAAATGAGCCTTTTTTGCCGTAGGCTCGAGGTTACATCAGTACATGACATTTAACATGTTTAACAGGGCATGATCTTGTGTTGTGTACTTATATAAATCTATTCCGCCAAGAGTTCTATGCACCAAGAAAAAAAATGGGCCAAAACCATGCTGATTTGGGACCAAATGGTTGACTACAGCTGCGAAATATATATTGGCCTACACAAGATATGGAAATTGGCTGCGGCCACTTTCCCTACATGTACAGTGTGTGTGTCTAATTCTTACCTGTGACTGGACTGACTGGTTGAAATGGCACTTGGCTGCCTTTCCCAAATGGCAAGAACGACAAGCAACAGCTCGTGGGTCTTGGTACACATGAGGGATGCCGTTGCAGTGTGAATGATGTCTGTGGAGCAAGTGCCATCTCGCACGTGGCTCACAGTGATCTTTGGTCTTCCATAGACGTTAACTGTTCGTATGTAGCTTCAAGGTTTATTCTGCAGCATTTACAGTAGAAAGGGGAAATGATGCCACTTGGTCACAGAAATTCTTGGTATGAGTGGGGTTGGACATTGTACATGTACATACTATGGTTTGTATGAAAAGGGATCTGGAATTGCCACACTTACTGTACTGGGTGTACAATGGTGTATGGAAAGAGTTCTGTGTCTGTTCACTAGTGTAACTGGTGATAGTAGAACCTTAAGAATGTACGGTACTAATGCCAGTATGTTGCCATGCTTATGGTTTCCTCATACATTCACTCAGTAGCGCTAGTAGTTGGAGTCTGGGACTTTTCCAGTTCAGGGCATTGTCATAGCAATAGGGTCTGTCATTTTATAAAAAAATTGGAATCACAAGATTTCATTCAGAATTGACTGGTGGCACATGCACGTACATACGTGAAATATCACCATTTGCAGCAAGCATTTCAGCGCATGGTGTTTTTCTCACTCTCTGACTGACTGTATCAGTCCTTATTGTTAATACTGTGCATACATTTATATACATTTGTAGCTTCAGAAACCCAATTCTAAGGTTTATTTGTATGGGGAGATTGGTCATTAGAGTTGAAATTCCCCCAATGGCTCACTGGGTACAGGGTAGCGTTTGCCAGCAAATTTGATTTTAGGGCCAATTTTTTCCACTATTGTGAAACACGGTGAAGAAGTGCTAAGAATTCAATGAAAATTTTGATGAAAGTACATAAATGTACTTACATCAAGTTGAACCATGTGTACAAACATCTTCAACTTCTTCTTTTATTAATTAATACATGTACATGTATGTAAGACTGATTCTTAATTAATGTGAAGGGGTCGAGTTATATCAATAAATGTTTTTTATGAATTTGATTGCTCTGGTTTTTTTAATGCATGGAGATTTGAATGTGATTGTAATTAGTAATGGTTAAATGGATTGCTTATTTATTGGTTTTTCATGTTTTGTTTGTTACGTGTAAATTTGTCCAAACTTAAGGGATCCAAATGGAAGTAAAAAGGTGTAATTGGCTTTCTTGTGTTATCCCAGAATGAATCAAGCGTGTCTTGTTTTCTCTACGTACATGTACATTAATACAGTTGTTATTAAGTTGATTGATTTCTGAATAAAATAATAATAATAATAGTCCAGAAATTAAACTTAGAAATCAGATTACAGTGTGTACATGTAACTGTGTACATGTACAATGTACATGTAAGGTAGGTTTTCATGGCACTCATGTTCAATGCTGGTAAATGAGAACAGTACAGTTTGTGCATATTCATGTACATGTAATTCATCATTTTTAAGAATTTAATGTCAGTATTTTATATGGATTCAATTCAGATTAAGGATTTGTTTACCTGTAAGACCAATTCTTTAGTTAGTTTGTTTTGGTTGAACCATTTTTGTCCCCAAAATAATTTCTTAATCGGATTATTTTAAGAGCATGAACAAAATCTCTTGGATTGGTGGCACACATGGAACATGTTTAAATGATACCTATGCATGTTCACATGCATACATGTACAATGTATGCACCCACAATAATGTACATTCTATGATTAGCTATATGTACTATTGGTACATACATTGTAGTGATATATTTTTCAATTTTCAGTTTTAGTTTTTAGCTTCATAGGCATTCACAATCAGTGTTTGACTGCCTACTGGTATGGTACATGTAGAGTACATTGAAGTAGCCTTTCTGTTTTCAGCCCAATTTTGATATGTTCTTGCAGAGGTGACTCATCCCTAAAAACATCATTTTGCAGCCAGCAAAATGGGTCATCCATTTCTGTCTCAGACTGCACACTGCGGGGGAGGCAGATACCGGTACCTACTAGTACATGTACATGTAGGTCAGTCACGCTTTTAGAAAATACTATATGTACCTGTATGTCTACATATTCGTGTATTGTATTTCAAGTGATGGTGATCAATAGCTTTTTCCTTTTTGCTTGCTTTAAGAAGGGGGAAGGGGTGGGGGAAGAGCACACTCTGTGTACTCTTGAAAATGATGAGTGAAATGGATGACTTTACCGGTGCATGAGTAAGTTGGCCTGTGCATTTAGGGGTATCATTGGAATGTGTACCCACATGTCGGTGACTGCTGCGTGTCGGAGTTGGAGTTCATTTTCCATTATGTCACAGTGGTAATGAAGTAAATAAATAGGAAATAAATAAATTTTAGGAAATATGCAAATCATCTGTCCACTATTTTGTAATGTTTGTCTCAAGTATTTTTCGCTTTACGTAAAACTCATAAAAGACTAATCTTATGAGTACAGTACATGCATTGGGTACAAAATTGAATTCAATAAAATAAAAAGTCCTTCAGTAAGAGTCGTTGCATTTTGTTGAAAAGGGAGTGAGAAGACTGTCCTCATCAGGTTATGATGTATGTGACCAACATGTACTGTATCTGTCCATGTGACAAACGTTAAGACCTGTCCATACAAACGTTACTCACTGAAAAAACCTACGGATTATTAAACTTTAGTTTAATAGTCTTTTTAATGAATAAGATTTTGAAAATGAACAAGTTTGGCATAAACACACAAAAAATGCCTGTCCCATGTGACAAACATTGTATTCGAGAAATAGTTTTTCAAACAGTGTTTTATCTAAACTTGAATTGTCTTTTTGTGGTCATATAAGTTTCTATAAAGTAAACTAAAAAGAATATTTATTACAGTGCAGGTAATGATCAATCATATTTTGATTTAATTTTCAGATTTAAACACAAATGTCTGTCCATGTGACAAGCATTACAATCAATGTCTGCCCATGAGACAAACAATAGAAGAAATCATAAGTACATGTACTTGTACATGTATAATTTGTCAATGCCGAGTTATTTAGATCACAGAATACCTGGTACATCACATGTATACATGTATTTAGAAATTTTAAATGAGGTCTACAGACCCCTTGCTGTTTTTACTTTTTGATATCAGGGGAAAAAATTTATTTATACACATACCTGTCTTGTCTGTCCAGGTGACAAACATTACTTTTGTTGTTCTTCCTAGAATTTCTTAAGAAAGAAGAAAGTTTCTTTGAAAGTTCAATTAACATTGTTGTTTTTGTGTCCATATACAGGAACAAATATCTGAATTGTTCTCACTTAAAACTACATGTACTGTCAGGCAAAGGAAACTGTCTCTCCATATATTTTTACATATACACATATTTTTTCAGTATGACAGACCCACCTACACAGATTTTAAGAAGCAGCGAAAACTGTCAGTTGAATTATAATGCAAATTACAACATGATTCATCTGGTTTAACTCAAACATTTATTTCCATACAAGTACAATTGTATTTTAATGTAAATATTTGTCTAATTATGCAGACGGTTGATAAACAATCTTGACTTTTTACTGTATACAAGAGTAATACAACACCATTGAGAAAGGGGGCAATACGGCATCATATTCAGAAGATACAGCATTTTATACAGAAATGCATTATCAGAAGAAAAGCTAAACAAACAATATGAACAATAAACCATTCAGGAAAGACAAGAATGGAGCGGTGAAGACAAAGCAAGCAAACAGAAAACATGAATGAATAGACTGAGATGTACTGATGTAGACTTGAAATGAAAACACTTAAGGCGTTTAAAAGAACAAAAAAGATAACATTAAAATAGATTGAGAAAAGAAAAGGAGTAACCTCATGTAATTGCATACAAGGTGTCTCTCAAATGGTTCATGATTTGATAACCCCTTCGATATTCTGAAGACGGGGGTCCATCGAATCTTGTGTTCAGCGAATAGGATGTGCATGCAAAGGAGAAAATCAGATTGAGACGAGCTCTATTGCCGTGCCTGTAATTACAGTGAACTGCAGTGAAGTAAGAAGAGAATGGAGAAAGAAGATTGTTGACGTGCTTGGACAAGTTTTGAAAATCCCCATGTGAAGTTTGTTACTATCTGACAGAGTTGAATGTGTATACAATGTAGAAGTGAAAAGAGGTGCTGTATGATCCCAAGGGCAGGAAAGGATACTGTACTCTTAATGGTTCGTTTTTGAATTACAGTGAGTGAATCAGTGAATGAAGTTTGTTGATACCGGAGTGTGCCTAAACAATGTTACAGTAGTCAAGACACGGTAAGGCTGCAATATATACAGTGTACATACATGTACAAATGTAAGCGTGCCATGAAGCAAAAATAATGTGTGATCTTGTAGAACAGAGCAACCGAATGGATAAAACACCAGTGTTACAGTAAACAATCTTGGAGACAGATGAAATATGGTCACTCAAGCTGAGTTGAATAACACCTGAGAATTTCACTGAACTGACAGTAGAAATGGGGGTATTGTCGATGCTGATGGCAGAGTTGGAGGGAGGTAAACATGCAGCCAGATTTACTGAATGAGATATATTTTGTTTAAATGGACTTCATAGATAGTTTATTAGATTTGAACCAGGGATGACGCTTTGATTGATAAGCTCATTGTTTAGAGAGGAGACAAAAAGATGGTCACAAGCAGGATTGGATTAGATACTGGTATATGTACAGTAATTGTCCTGTCTCCAGCAAACAAAAAAAGGTAGCAGGGAAGATGAACAGTGCTGATTAAAGGAGTGGCCGAAGGATGGAACCCTGGGAACACGATCGCTAATAAAGCTTGGAGATGAGTACACTCACCGATCTTTGTGAATTGGTTATGGATTATACTGTGCACGATCACGCCACCTTGCATCACCAACAGTGTGCCTTTTGGCTATGACAACGGACATATCTGGAACTGCTGGGTTGTGCCTTAATGAACAAACAACTCGGCAATTTTTTCTTTCGTTTTACTTCTCTTTGTGCATTTTTTTCACCGGTACCGGGGGAAAGAAAGGAACCAGGTATTGACATTAGTTGTTTGGCACTCGGGTACTCAGTACAGGCCTACTGATACAATTACAACCATAAAAACATTATAATGAACAGGGTTCAGAGGACACTGCCAAAGCAGGAATGAATGGAAGAAGGCAGTACGTGTACATCAAGGTTTAGCATGTACAAGTGGATGCCACAGCCTCAGGTGTTCTTGTTGCCAAGTTGATTGGAACGTGGAGGTCTATTTTGAATTCCTTCCTCCACAATTGAAGGTACGTACGGCACATGTACCTTCAACCATTTAGCAAGTGGAAAAGATGGGATGCCTGGCAAAACGTTGCGTGTTGTTTGCCGACACATACGTACACGTATGTATCACACATGCATTTAGCAACAACTATTTTGATACACATATTGTACATGTACGTGTATGTTTATAGCTTAGGCAGTTTGAGCTGACGCATTTACATGTACATGTACATGTCGCTGTTTGAGCATGGTGCACCTACAGTGTACATGAATAGCAATATGTACCAGAAAAAGGTAGAAAAATGTACGAGAAAAAGGTTTTTTTAATCCTTTATTTAAATGAAACTGCCAGCAAACTATACGGTACATGTACACATGCACATCATATATGTGTGTACACATGGTACATGTACATACTTGAATTGCCTTCAGGGTAGGCAGGAATAAGGATAGACTCTTCTCCTGATAAATTCTAATTTATGCGCACATGCGCACAAACGGCATGCAGAGGCAAAAAGCTGGAGCGGCCCATTGGGAATGTACCGGGGCACAAATTGCATTATCTTTTCCTCTCAGCTTCTGCACTTTTTGTCACAGTAGCTTCTTTCTCCCCGAGCGCATGAGGGCAAAAGAAATTGACAGGGCTCCTCTACGACCATGTCCAATAAGACTTTTGCAAGTTAAATTTGAATAAAATCTGGTACACTGAATTCTTTAAATTCACGTGGACAGAACAATTTGAATTCTCTGTATATACTAGAGACACTGTTGCCATATGTCGTAATTTGGGGCAGGCTTTTCCTTGTTTATAAGAGCCACCTTTCCTCAATACACTGTTTGCAGTGGATAAGAAGGACACAAAGGAACCAGACCACTCCAAGGATGCAAAAGCTTGCCCCGAATCACGTCTGTATAGCAATGGTGTCTTTAGTCTCGCAGAAATTCAAACTGTTATGATTATATGTAATCAGATAACTCAGTTTACCAGATTTTATTCAAATTTAACTCGCAAAAGCTTATTCAATACACTTCCAGGGTACTATGCACCACTCATACTACATGTACAGTAGCAGAATTATGGGCTCAACACAGGGTGTAATGTGGGCTAGCTTTAGGCAGGGTTAGGTTTGTTTCGCTACGTACGTCATCGACTGAGAGTGCTGGATGGTATCCTAACATATCACACAATTTGTTCTACGGCTCACATAGAGCAAAACCCTACTGATTTCTTAATTTAGCCCTCGTGCTCTTCAAATGAACAAAATTTTTCAAGTTTTCTTTTTTGCTCTCCAACATTTCCTCTCACACCAGAAATTGATAGCTACAGTATATTAGTTTCAGAGGGTTTTCTGAAGACTACAGTAGAAAAAAGGGCAGAAGCTGAGAGAAAATGATCTTGAAATTTGTGCCCCTGTACATTTTCAGTGGGCCGCTCAAGCTTTTTGCCTCCTCATGCCATTTACATGTATGTGCATGGGCACGCAAATTAGTATTTATTGGTGGAAGGGTCTATTGCTCGACAGACAAAAAATTTGGATAGTCATTTTTAGAAAATAATTCATTCTACTGCCCTTCCTACTAATGCACCCTAGATCTGGATATGCCACTGTTGCACATGTACATATATTGAGTGAAATGTACGTGTACAGGTAGGTGTGGCCCCGATTCAGTCCTCTCACAAAGTGGGCATTCTCAATCTGCAATACAGTGTAAGTCATCAGTATGAAAAACAAAACCAATACTGTGCTTTTGCAGGTTCATTCAGCATGGTACATGTACAGTAGTTGTAGTTCAGTAGCTAAGGTCTGGGTGATGGATGTTAAAGCTACATGTACCAGTTACACTTGCAGGATACATTCAGACGTGCAAGTTTTCCTTGGATCAGCTGATTTCCTTGTTATTCACTTCACACTTCATGTCATTAGAAATTGGAAAACACTACAAAGTCTTGTAAAGATTGGGATTTCCTCATTTTTTTTTGTCAGTCCAAATTGCATGCCTGTACATTGTACAAAGAGTAAACTCCTTGAACTCCACATTCATTTGTAAGGCCAACAAGAAAAATTTCACCCCACCAGAAACACACAGACTGTCGAGGGCAGCTGTTTGGAAGTGTCTGCTTCCACAGTCAGACTGGTTTTTAAAAAACCCAGTGGGTGAAAATGGGCACAAGGCTTGCCATTTGGTCATGTTCCTGACAGAAAAATTTGGCCTGAGTTTTGCTGAGCTGTCATCAAGTGGAAAGAAACCCTAATGAAGTGGCCCTGTTACATGTATTTCCACTGATAAATATTTCATTCAAGTGTTCTCCAATAATAAAATTACCAGCACTTCTACACAGGGATAAAGGATGTGTACTTAAATTGAAACCATTCAAATTGAAATTTCCAAATTGGATCCCGCCGAAATTTCTCTTTTTAAGTAAACCATGGATGCCCATCTAATTTTGACAAAGGGGAAGTGCTCAAGAGCAAGCTCTTTCCAATTAACGCCGGTTTCCCCGATGGCACAAGTACATCGTAAAAATGCAACAAATGTGGTTACAGCCATTATGCAGACTTACTGAATGTATTGCTATACACCGTGTACACTTACTGCAAGTGTACACATTAGCACATTGTACATTATCTACATACACATCAATGGGAAGGAATTCCTCCGTGGCATGTACTGAGCGTAATTATGACAATTACAGTGATCAGAGCTCTTGCGACTGTGCTTGACAGCTTGCTAATTGCAGCCCCGTCGCAAACAACGTAATCAAACACTGACGCTGTTCCTAGTGCGTATGTACAATGTATATGAACCAGGTTGCCAGGCAAATTGTTGTTTGCGTACAATACAGCTACTCTCATGCCTGTATTGCTACACATACAGTAGATGTACATGTACGTGTGCACTAATGAGCTGAGGGTTTCTTTGAGTGCTCCAGATGTGATTGACACAGCCTGTCCAATTTGTACCCCCTTGACAGGTGTAATGTACACAGCTGCTTCTAGGCATTGATATACCGTAGGGGCGTACATGTACATGTTCATGGAAAGAGAAAAATGTTTCGACTTGGAGATCTATGTTTTAAGATGTAATAGCACCGGTTGTACAAACAACATGTGTACAGTACAACTCTGGTCTTACCGGTAGTTGAACATTTAATGTACCAGTTAGGGGAAAAAGAAACAATGTTTGTGTAAAAAATGAATGTAATTTGGGTTTAAGATTAATCACTTTGAGTAATTGCAAAAAAATAGAAAACATGATTGATTTTTATCCATTTTTCTTTGGTAACAGTTGAAGCCGGTTCTGATGTTTACATTATAGGGGATAAATTTAAGCAGACAACAGTTTGCCTTTATTTCGTTGTAAATTTAGCCATGTTTTAATTTACATGTGCATGTACCTACATGTGCATTTTACATGTACATACATGTACAAGTATTTTCCATTTCCAACTGAAGAAAGCCAATAAGTAAAAATAGACATCACCATAATAAAATGAAAGAATTGATGTCAGTGGAAAATAATTTTTCTTATACCCTGGTGATGATAAACTTCTAATACCAACTAAACACCTTGTGCTGTGGCTGTATACATGTGGCAGAGCAGTACTTAATATGATTACTACATGTAGATTCAGATATAAACATCTGCTGCATGTACATCCATATAGGTTTGTACATTTATACCATACATGGTAGGGTCATTATCCAGTGTATTAAAGGTATAGAGTTATATGTACATACTACTATTTCTTGTATACTTGGTATAAGTGTACCATACATGTATAAAGGCATTTTTCATAATTTTTTTCTGTTTTTCTGAAAATAGTTAGAAATTCTTTTGTTTTCTACATGTATTTCATAAATGCCTGTTTTATCCATTTCCTTGTTTCAAAAGTACGTTATTATTGTCTTTTTCTATGATTTTCATGTTTGGTTGATATATTTTTATGTACTGGCACAGTTTTTTTTCTTGTGTTAGTTTCCCATCAATTGCCTCTGTTTCATCTTCCTCATTACAGATATATCCACACACACACACACCGGTTACCGGGCAACTGATTGGTCAGGATGACCTGCCACAGACTGACTAGGCCTGCAGTCAGTGTGCATCCAGATGCACTGATTCCAAGCATCCCTGGTGTGTGAGCTGAGGGGAAAGCCCACACTACCGCACTCACACACATCCAAACACACGATGGGGACGGGAGCCTCCAAAGATACTGCGGCAACTCTCACGCCAACCCACAAATCCAAGAAGAATAGTGACAGCAACCGGGCCTCAAAGTTGCACCCTCCCAAGAAAGGTACAGATATGAAGTTCAGGTGGTGTTTTTTTGGCGCAAAATGTACATGTAGGTTTTGCTCAAGGTTACACTTATGTACAAGGGGTGTTTTCTGAGAGCTAGCCAAAAAGTTCAGCATTCAAACTTATGTACCGTACATGTACATGTACTTGGAGGGAATCAAACCCATGACCTCGTACTTATTAGTGCAGATGTCTTAACCACTGGACCACCAAGCATGCCAGGGTCGGCTGGTTCAAGCCAGATGTAACAGGGTGCCCTTTGCATTTGGGAGATGTTACTTTTTAATCATGGGTTCTGCTCAGATTACACTGTTGTACATGTATATCTATAACACTGTGTACTTGGTGGTTTCAAGAGCTTGCAAAAATATTCACAGCACTCGGGTTGAACTCGAACCCATCACTGCCTGTTTACCAATTCAGATGTTTTAACCACTCAACCAGCAAACTTGCCGGGGTTGGCTGATCGGTTTGGGGGAGATGCACAGCGTATTCCTCATTCAAATGATTTTCAGAGAGGTGCTTTTTTTTTTCTTTTTTAAACGTTTGGTTTCCTTTTTGTTTGGCATATATTTTAATCTTGAGTTTTTGGTTACCATTTATCAGTGTTTATTGCTTTGGTGGCAATCAAAAGAAAATTCATTGAAATTTACGAATTTTTCCTTTCCAAATGTTTGATTGTCATGTCCATGTACGGGTACATGTACATGTATGTTACTTTTGAGGTTTCAACAAATGAGTGTTGACTTTCTGAGTTTGGCTACAGTAGGCCTACTATTTTTGGATGGAAAGATTTACAAGATGTGTTACAAAGTTTGCCCAACTGTTGTAAATATCATAACACCCTGATACGTGTACACTATTTTGTATAGTATTCATCTCTGAGATTACCCTTGGTCAGATGGAAGGAAGATGAAAATAGAGCTCAGCTCTGATCTTAAAATTTTATTCGCATTTACCTGTATCATGTTTAGTGGAAAAGATTTTGTTTGTGTACATTTACCTCTCCACAATGCTGTTACCGTGGGCCGGATCACTACCGGTACTCCGTCACACCGACGTAGTGTATGAATGCTAACGCATGTACGGAGTTGTACCTCTGACTCTTGTTCATACATGTAACAGTAACAGTAGGCTTCCACTTGTCACCTTCCTTTTAGGAAACACGGGCACAACTGACACGGTTCGGATAGGCCTTACCAAACTGGGCTTCTCTCCCGCTGAAGTCACCGTCAGTGAAGGACAGGTAGGCTATGTACATGTGTATGTGTTTTTCTTGAAAGTATACACGTACGTGTATGTACAAAACAAGTTGATGTTTCTTACACTTTTCTTCCTCGTCAGAGAGCGATTGACTTCAAAAGAAAAAAGCAAAACAAATAATTGAAAACTGTACATGTACTTACAAAAATGTATCAATTTCCATGTACGCATATTTTGCCAGGAAGGGGTAATGCTTGTCCCAGAAAACAACAATAACAAAAAAAACATTTTCCTTTATACAAGTACATTTACATGTACGGTAAGTTACTAGTAATTTGAATGTACATGTACATGCCAAATCCAGGTATTGTGCATGAACATACACATTTGTAGTGTGCATGTACGTCATTCATGCTAACTGCATTTCCCCTCCACGTGTACCTACCGGTACGTATATTCATAATGACCCCCCCAAAAAAAAGAAAAAAGAAATTGATTGCGGCACATGTAGATAGACACAGTATCGTTACAGTGATTTCTCTCTGGAAACAATCCTGTTTGGTGAAACAAATAAAAGTACTAAAAGAAAAAGAAAAGAGCAGGAGCTGCTTATGCATTCATGTGTGTACATGTATATCAGATATCCATGAAATTAATAAAAGCTGACAAGATGCAAAAGTTGGAATGGTCAAAGTGAAGGCCAAAATGTCCACGAGTAATATTGAACAACTGCAGTAGAATTTTTGCAAGTACATGTACATGTACCACTTAAATGCATACTGTGTACGTGTAACACCATACAGTAAACGACATTCATAAATTCCTCAAGTAGTGTCCCCATTCAACAACTTGCAACTTGACTGTATATTAACTGTACATTATTTGATAATGCCCGCTGAGAAGTGACAATGCCTGCTACGTTAATCACGTGCTGGCACCCTGATGTGAGACGGTTTAATCGATTCTGATTGGTCAAGAGTCTGTGTGCACGCGGCTCGCCACACGTATAAGGAGAATCTGTTGGACAACTTGCTGTAGGAATATACCATAAGATGGACAGGGGTGTTGGGGAAAAGGAAAGAAAAATTCTTGGACAAAATTGTTAGAAATTCATTGTATGTTGACTTCTTTTGACTCTCTGCCTAAAAAGGTATTCATGAATAGGAATAAAAAGGCTATGTGCTCAGGAGAGTGAATGCTGATAATATCCAAGCCGCAGTGCTGGTCTTTAATTAATGCACATTGAAGACTGGCCAAGCATATAGTTTTTTCAGTCCTTCATTGTAAACTGTAGTTTGTTGTTTTTGATAATAGCCATTATTCAGCAATTCTTAAGGTAATTTAGCCCATTCAAGGATTGCTTTGCAGTTCAAAAGTTATGCATGCAATGTACAATTAATGTAACTAAAAATTGCTCCGAATATCCCTCACTTCACCAAGTGAAAATGCAGTGTATTGGCACCATACATGTTTTCCAAAGACTGTTTCTGCTTAAAACTGCCTACAACCCTTGATTGAGAGATTGTCTCAATGTACGTGTATGTATTTCTTTAATGACCTCAATCTCAGCATTCTTAGCATAGTATGAAACTGTGGTAGAAAATTCTGGAGTTTCCTTTCTCCCAGTTTGATTTTTAAAAAATGCAGAAAACTCTGACTGAAAATATAAAAATAACCTGTACATGTACATGCGCATTAATGTAGGAAAGCTCAAAATAAGGATGTTGCACATTAAAACATGTACATGTATGAACACTGATTTGGATCACACTTCCTTTTCAACGAATGTACATCTACCGGTACATGTATGGGAATTTATGCTGGCTGGTGGACTTCAGCATAATTCTTTGAGGCTGTTTCATTGGCGTGGGGGCTGCAGTGCGCTGGAAATGACTGGCTTCTTTGATTAATACTAAGGCGGCCTTTTGCTGGTGCTGGATGAGGTTGCCATGGAAATACAGTGACAGATGACACTTTTGCATCGTGTGTTCAGCATAAATGACTGTGTGATTAAATTAAGCTAACGACCTATGAAAAGAGGATCCAATTTTGTGTGGTTGAGATGGGTAAAGGGAGTGGACTTTGTCTACCAGTGTGCACGTGTACATGTACATGTACACTGTATATTGTATGCAAAATAAAAGGATCAATTAGTATTGTTTGATGTCATTATAACATGTACATGACTTGTGTAACGACTTGTGTAACAGTTTTCAGCCCTTCAGTACAACACGTACATGTATGGTACATGGGTCTATCCACAGTAAAACATGCATCTGTGTGACACTCGATACAAATTTCCAACTGTAGAATTTTGCCAAAATTTGCTTATTGTACTAGTATGTATGTCTTCACTGTTTCTGATTGTTACCAGAGAAAGGTAAAGATACTGTACATACCGGTATGTACATGTACTGTACTTTGTTTCTTAAATATGAAAATGAGATTCAAAATATGCTTGATTATCATGTACAGTGTATGCAATCTAGTTTATTTTTAAAAACCTTCATAATCTCAGAAAAACAACATGTATACATGCACGGTACATGTACTGTAGGTGTAACACTGAAATAAATTTCATGAATACAAGGTACTGGTACAGTACATGTAACATTTGTCACTGACAGACATCACGTTTGTCACTGGACAGACATCACGTGTGTCACTGGACAGACATCACGTTTGTCACTGGACAGACTTCACGTTTGTCACTGGACAGACATCACGTATGTCACTTGGACTGACATTTTTTTGGTTTGAATTTGAATGAAATAGAATTGGTCACAAGCCAAACTTGTTTGTTTTCAGTTTTCAAAATAATTTTTGTTAAAAAGGCCTAAACTTCAGCATACGTTTTCTCAATGAGTAACGTTTGTTACGTGGACAGATGTAACATTTGTCACATACCGGGTATCATAACCTGGGGACAGAAAGTCTTCTTACTTTCTTTTCAATAAATTGAACAGACTTTTGCCCAAAGGATACCGGTACATGTTGTTAATTGTTTTAGTTAATTTGGTTTGTAATAAATGTACATGCACTCATAAGATTTGTCGAGAGTTTCACATTTACATGTAGAGAGATTTTTCTGTTTAAAATGTGATTTTTATCCCTAAATTTACTGTCAGATTTTTTTAGCATGCACTTTTGTTATAAATATTTACCTGTTTTGATGAGTGCCTCTAACTTACATGCATTAATTTGAAATCAAACATAAAACATTTTTTTTGTCAGAATAAGTCAGTATTTAATGAAGAAATTAACGACTTTCCGTGTCACACACGTAACTGAAATAATGATAAAGTTTTGTACTACGACTAAGCGCTATATCAATAATGTTCAAACTTTGTGTCAAAAGCTAATTTTGTCAGGCCTTACTATATGACCTTAATTAATGTGTCACACACGTAACTGGTCATCAGTTACGTGTGTGACATTGATGGTTACGTGTGTGACATGCATTTCTGTAACTGTGCTTCTCTCCACATTTCATGCACTGTGTGTGGAAGTACAGCTGTGTGTATCCACCACATGTCAATCATGTGAACAAAGCATGCAAAATGGCAGCTGTGAATCTCACAGGATTGTCTCCAACTCAAGGGACAAAGGCAAAGATTCTGTGTTTGGTAACGGTCAAACATTTGAGTGGCAACACTTTGCCACTTCTCGTAGCAAAGGGGTTGTAGATGGCATTGGCGGTCGTGTTTAAATCCCTAGTAAGTCAAGCTGTCATGAGTAAAAGTGCTGATGCCCCTGTTGTTCAGAATTCAGAAGACTTTGCTCTTGAAGCCGTCACACTTACATGTACGAACTGGATACTGCATGTACTGTGTGGACTCCGCAGGTGTGCGCGACGAAGTTCAACACAGAGAGCCTCGGTTTCAATGCATACATGTATATTCGCAGACGGAGCTAATGTGAAATCCCTCAATTCTTTTGGTAGGGACATTACCGATATACTGTAGGACCAGGTTCCGGACAGTTCTCTGTCCACACAACATTTTCAGACCCCCCAAAACAGGTGAAATGTGTGTGTACCCCCACAACTATGGAACAAGTAGTCATGTACAGTACATGCACATGCCCTGCACATAAAGTACTTGTAGTGAAGCCTGAAAGTGTGTTTCATTCTTCTTCTACATAGTACATGTACGTACATGTACATGTATGTGGTCCAGTTTAATCAAATTCAAGCATTACATTTAAGTGTTGAGGATGTGCACTACATTCCTGGATATGAGCAACTCAAACACTACTCTCCCCCGGTACATGTACTGGTATAATTATACATGTATGTAGACTGGAGAGCACTGGCCATGCAGATGAGTACAAACAATCAGTAGACAGTTTGTTTCAGTTTTGCAATACTTTGAATTGTCTAAAAAGTGACTTTCTTTTTGATTGGTGCCACCCGTTTTACTGAAAATCAATTGTTGGTATTGTACGTGTACATACATGTAGTAAATCCAATCTCCTGTACTTACTTGTTCATGGGCCTACAAAGCAACATGGCTCGTGGGATTGATTATTTGCCACTGGAGTTGTCCAATATGTGTACATGTATGTACCTACTGTACGTATTACCACCACCATTCTCACAGGTACTGAACCGTTAGAAATCCTAATTAACCTGTCTGCCTCTTTTTTAACCTTTCTCTTATAACTTACACAGTTTAATGTACTGTATATTTACTGATTCATCTATACGTTTTAAACCGTCTTTGAAAATCCTAATTTAAGCCAGTAGAGGTACATTCATGTTTCTAGTCGTGCGAAAAGGAGCAAGAAAGAGAAAGAGAAAGAGAGAAGAAAAAAACTACTCGGTAACTGCAGAGTTACATGTTATTTGATGAAGTTATACATGGACATGTACATGTATGGTACATTATGCTTGTAAAAAAATCTCTCAAATGTTAAACGATATACTGTTGGAAAGAAGATTTTAATGAAAAACATGGTTGACCATAGGAATTGTATCTGTCCTTTTTTTTTGGGTTGTTCAGAGTATCTCAATCAATTGGAATGCAGCCCTGGGCAGCAACGGTCATAATGTACGCCAGGTAAGCTTTCTTATGGATTCCTCTCTTCAATCTTGCAATTTATTTCCCCCCCCAGATGTCGTGTCGCAGGAGAGTGCCTGCAGAGAGTTACTGTGGTTTATTGTGGGGTTTGGAAATTCCTTCTGGACGTGGCCGTCAATTAACGTTGGATCACGAATGCTTACCATTCGTGTTGGTCATCATTTCGATATGCTGGTGCAGGCATGTGTCCGAATTTTAATGACATTTTGGTTTTTTGTGTTCTTTTCTAATTCTGTGCTTTTTGTGAGGGAGTGAAGTCCTCGGAGAGTCCTCACTCTCCTGAGGACGATCCTGGTCAAAACAGTGAGTTCCTACTCACCGGTTCTTATCAGAACCACATTTCTGCCAAGCACGGTGTGTCCGTGAACCTCATACAGCACAGCCACACACTTTAAGGTTCTCCCTCCTTTGTAATTTCTTTTAGCACTTTTAATTCATTGCTAGAGGTTCAATTCATAAATGTTGAATGCTCGATGAGACCGGCCAGTGCACATCATTTGTAATCTGTGCAGCTTAGGAGTACTGTGAAATAGAAAACATAATTGGATACTCTTTTTAAATATTAAAATATACCGAGGGCAAGAAAAATCCTCATTTGCAATTCATAAGGATTACCATATATTCATGAGTAGTCAAGTAATCTTTGGTTTATGGTATGGGTAATTCCAGAAATTAGGGGTCCAGTTTTTTGTGTCCCTGTCACATCTGACATATGATTTATAAGTTCAGAACACATTTTAATATCCAAGAGTGATGGATTAATGCAAATTACCTACCAACAAATAGTAATAGTTCAAAATTAATTCTGGTGATATTTCCATGTCAAATAGCAAAGGTAACAGGAACACAAAAATGTCACACTTTTGGACCCCTAATTTCTGGAATTACCCATATGGTTGTATCTTTTGCAAAATGAAGTATACAGTTTTCAGTTTCTTGCTTATACTGATATCTGATGATATTACATAAATGTATCCTGGATATGTCCAGACCATTTCAAAGAAAAAAAAAACTGAATGCTGGTGTGAGTTTAAAAATGAATTTGCTACACTGTTGATACCGTTTCATCAAAGTGTTGTATCAAATCAGCTAATGTATGTTACTTGCATGCAATGGCATACATGTACATGTACATGTACATGTAGGTCTCTCTCAAATGACGTCACTTCCTGCAGATTGCCACGTGCATTGCCAAGTTTCAAACTTTCTTACTTTCTGCACACTGCGTGCACACTCACCTGTTGGGCTTTTATACATGTACGCAGTTTCAATTTTCTATGAAGATGGTGTCCAGTAAGAGAGATCTGTAGGGCCTGCCCTTTTGACGTCACAGTCACGTTTCTCCTACAAGTGGTTGTTAAAACTATGGTTGGCCATCGGTACAAAAGTAAAAGTGTCCAAACTCTAGAGATTCTAGTATGCATAGACCCATGTTACTGGTACTGCAACCGTAAATACTGAATGAAACTATAATCCTACCTAAAATCAATGAGACAAGTGTCCATTTTGAAACAAACTGGAGGCAAAATAAAAAACGCACCAGAAGGTGATCTTTTTGTAAACTTTGGCCGCCCCTACAAGTCTTAGGCAAAATGAGAGTGGTCAATATTGTGGTTTTTTTTTCCGGACACCATGTGAATGCACCGGAAGCACTGCCAGCAGTGTGTGTCATTAAACTGCTGATGGCTATCAAAACTGAATCTGGACCAATCAGTAACTGTACTAGCACTGGCTAATGAGGGAATACATATAGCCAAGGCAAAAAGGGAACATTGACACGAAATGAGAAAAGGCTGGTGATTAGTTTGATAATTTCTGATACATGTACAGTACTGTACAAGTAAAAAAAAAAAAAGAGGGTCCAGGCAAAAAGATTCCCCTGACACTTCATGCAAAGTTTTCTGGTACAAGTAGTTGGGCCCGTGAACAAACATGCACGTACACATTTTGTTTGGATTTAATTCAGCAAATGTTAATAAATTTATAAATTACCGCACACGTACATGTACAATTTACTTACAGTGCTGTTGCTGGTGAGGTGGTCAAAATTTATGCCCCACGTGACAGTAGTCAACTACATTGTACATGTATTATTTTGTTTTGTGCCAACAAGTACTGGTACAGAGGTTGTGATTTAATGCTGCAAGGGATATTCAACAATAAGCGTGAATTCAGTTGAAATCGTGAATGAACCTCTGATTTGATTTAAAGGTTTGATTAAATGATATAAACTGTGTAACACATTCACTTGTTGAACTCACACCAGCACACAGTTTGTTCTCTTTGAAGTGGTCTGGACCTACCCGTACCCTGGATACATAAATTTATGTAATATCAAGCATTACTCACTGTGAAATTTGTCAAAGTCATAGCATGTGCAAAGTAGTGTTAATACTTGTTATGTTAAGTACATGTACCTGTATAAGATGCTATCAATCAGTTTTTGTCCGTGTCAGCTTACTCGTACATGTACATGTATGCTGCACACATGTAATTCACAAGTGTGAACCCTGTTATGGCCGATAATAATTTAACAATCGGTCAATAATGTAATACCGGCCGATAACGTGATAAAAATCGGCCGATAATGTAATACCAGCTGATAACGTAATAAAAATTGACCGATAATGTAATAACCCAAGTGACCCATAATGTAATGAAATTCGGCTGATAATGTAATAACCCAAAACCGGCCGATAATGTAATAACATGGAGGCCGATAATGTAATAACCGTAGATTTGTTGTTTCTTAGAAGGCTTTTGGGGACTTGGGTTTTCTTCAAGTTTTCTCTGCAGATCCCTCTTATATTAAAGAAACGACAGACAGCTAAAAAATACCCTGGTAAGCTATGTGTACACAATTAAGAATGTACCAGTAATTAGGTGGAAAAGGAGTACATGTAGCTTGAGCCAGAACGAGATTTTGACAGGTATGTGTGAGGATATTTTTCACTTTCATCTGTTTTTCGAGGTTAGAGGCTAGGAATCATATTATATACTGCTGAACTGAGAGTTTGGATGCTGACCTGCTGGGGGACACTCAGGCTTGCTTCTTAGGCAGTATTATATTCATTCTGACGTGATGAGCTCATTAAATTGAGCTAGTGTTCATACATGTATATAACACAACAGTTTTTCACTACCTGCAAAGTTTGAAGCCAGTCGGACTTGTACTTCAGAAAATACAGGGCTTTAAAGGATACATCTCTAATGTCACCTGACATGTTAACTGATAACGTCATCGTGACACGAGGTCAGTTTTCGTCTATAACATATCCCTTGTGCGATGTCTGCAAAGTCTTCACCCAACTTGACACTTTTCAGAAAATACAGGTATATGGGGCTTTAAAAGAAGTACCTTTCACATCACATGATTTGTCAACTGATGATGTCATCCTCAACACTTCCCTTTTTAGCTATATGTATTTGCAAAATTTCAACCCATGGGACATGTACTTAAGGAGATACATGTACATGCACGGAGCTTTGAAGTTTGTTACATTAAATGCCAATCAAGCCCAATGGGTGACTGTGCATGTTAACTGAAATCACCTCAACACTAAATTAAAAAAACAAGATTTATGTATGAAATGAGATCACCATAATTCATCTGAGTGTATACACCTTGGAAAAGATGATGTCTATGTTCAGTTATAATTTGATGACAAAAAAATTGAAAACTTGTCACTTCAAAAGCAATAAGGTAAAATAAGAAGGATCTGCAGGCAAAATTCAAAGAAAACCTAAGTCCCCCAAAGCCTTACTGGGAAACAAGCAAATCTACCGCTACGGTTATTACTTTATCGGCCTCCATGTTATTACATTATCGGCCGGTTTTGGGTTATTACATTATCAGCCAATTTTTATTACATTGTGGGTTGCTTGGGTTATCACATCATCGGCCGATTTTTATTACATTATTTGTGGCTTGGGTTAATACATCATTGGCCAATTTTTATTACATTATGGGTTGCTTGGGTTATTACATGTTATTACATTATCGGCAGGTGGGTTATTACATTATCAGCCGATTTTTATTACATTATGGGTTGCTTGGGTTATTACATCATCGGCCGATTTTTATTACATTATTTGTGGCTTGGGTTATTACATCATCGGCCGATTTCTATTACATTATGGGTTGCTTGGGTTATTACATTATCGGTTGATTGTTATTACATTATCGGCTGGTATAACATTATTGGCCGATTGTTACATTATCAGCCGTAACAAACTCTCCTTAGTAAAATTGATATTACATGTAATCTGAGCAGCAGTGACTCGGATACCTACTGCACATGGATAGCTGAGGTGTCTCCTAGTGCACAATGTGATGGTATGCTGATATAAGTTTTGCAGTAATGTTTTTGAAGTAGACACGTACCGGTACATTTCTTACCATTTCATCAGGTGGTGTTTGATGGCCAGGCTGTGCACTCTGTACAAGGAGGTTACAACAGTGGTCCTCTAACCCAGGATGGAAATTTTGACATTCAGTTCAATCTGCAAGGGGAATTCTCTTTTAAGAGGTGAGTGATAGAAAGGCTTTTGTACTGATCGGACCATACATGTACATGTATGTGTATAGTCAGGTCTTACATGTACAGCAGTCACCGGTACTTTGTATAGATGGAAAAGTACTGTACATGCACACAGGGTTTCCTCTGGGGTACTGATACGTGTTAGGTGTTCAACAAATGTTGCCAAATTTTTTGTGCCTAACTAAATCAATCTTGTATCTGTGTCCTTCCTTATCATTCTGAATGATTTTAAACTGAATTACTGGTATTTCAAAATATCTAGAACTTAATTTTGCATTTTCCTTCCATATAAATTTTGTGAGAGGTGAACATGTAGGTGGTCACTATTATCAGTGAGGTGGGCCGCCTTACACTTGAACAGGCAGGGAAAACACTGCATGCACATGCACCGGGAACATGTACATGTACATGTATGCTGTTTATGCGCACGCATGTACCGGTATATACATCTACCGCATTGGTAACCAGCAGCATGTTTATTCAGCGCATGTACATGTATGCAATGCAATGCACTTGTGCACATTCACCATTGTGAAAGGTAACAACAGTTACACATTTGTGACCCACTCTGTGAAAATGAGTCTTAAGTTGCCAGAGCCACTTTTTGAGCTTTCATTTGTATTCGAAAGTCAAATTGACCTTTTTGTTTTGATGTATCACAAGTTTGGCATCCTGATGGAAGTGGATACTCCATGGTGAAAAATGCTGTGGGGTTCCTATTGATTTACATTGTGCCAAATTATTCTAAAGGACTTTTAACTCCAAAGTGGCTCTGGCGACTTAAGACTCCTTTTTGCACAGTGGGTCACATTTGTCTTTGGTGCAGAACTTCCACATCGTACAATATATACATGTTCATGTAAATATTTACCAGTAGTTGAAATTATTGAGTAATGTGTTGTTGCACTTGCTGTTTGTTTAGATTTGTGGATGGCTATTCTGGTTAGATATTCATGTTATATTCATCTACATGTTCACAATGGAAGAGGGAGGAGGAATATAATTTGTTTTGGAAGCGGTTAAGTTTACTTCAAGGTCTCTTTAAACTTCGGCTCTTTTCAATAGCCTTTACTGGTTCTTGATAATTGTTGGCACAGGTGGTGGTGCTGGGTCACTTACATGTACATGTAAGTTACAACAAAATGAAATGCTTTGGAGTTCAAAGGCTTAAACACAAACCCTGCACATAAATCATTAGGATCCCTCATTTTTTCACCAAGGGCGCTAGGGGTACAATGTAATGTAATGCCAATTTTCCTCGGTTAAATGTGCTTGTACATGTACATATACTGGGGGCAAACTGGCGTTGACTGATCAAAACAATGCTCAGTTTTCAAACCAAACAAGAACAAAAAAAAAATAGCCTTAAGACTCATTGTGTTGGGTCCGGTCTCATCAAATAAGGTCCATGCAGGTTTATGTACATACCGTGCATGTACCATGGCATCAATAATTGTGGTTCATTATGTCTTATTGTGTAGTGACGGCTATGAGGCAAACAGCAGCAAAGTCCTTCATGTGACAGTCAAATCAAGACACTATGTACTAGCCGAGGTAAGAGTCCTTGCGTTGTTCCAACAGATCAGCGTGTAGGCTTATTAGTTTTCAAAACAGGTTCTGGTGCAGGTATCCAGTATTTTCACGGACATGTACATGTATGTACATGTATTTCCATTCTATTTTCGAAAATGTAGCTTTTAGAGCCATTTCTTATTTACTCCAAGGAATGCACCAACTGACATTTAAAAGAAATATTCCAAAGTATCACTACTGTTATAGATTATTGTACCGTAAGCGTGTCATCACTTTGAACCAGGAAATGTAGTGCAAACAAATGGAGTAAGTGGGCTTCTTGGTTGACGTGCTCGTTCTTGAGCTAATGCATTTTACACACATGGGCGTGACGTATTCACTTTGGCACTTCATAGTCTGCTAGCTTATTCATGCATGTGGTCAAAATTCGTAACTACTGAACAAGTACTACCAATGTGTCTTACAGGCTCCTCTGCTTTAACTACCTGTATGAAGCTTTAACCATCGGGTAGCAGGCAGGGCAGCCGCAGATAGACATGATAGAACAGTGCATTCTGCAGAACTGGCTACAATTACATCCTGTTTCTGTACAGGGTGTTCCTGCAGTCATGTGCAAAAGTTTAGGACCACCCATACAAAATGCATTTGAAAAATCAAACTTAAACCAATCAATCATGGCAAGTAAATTATGTTTATTTTCAATGTGTAACCTTAGTATCTTGGCTAAACAGCTACCGTACATGTATTTGACTACATGTCCATGATTTGAAATGTTTAATATTTAGTGTGCCCTTTATTTCGGATTACATACATTTGCCCATGCTACCTTACAGACAAAATGTCATACAAGACAGGCTGCCTTTGCAAGAAAATTTATGCAAATGGACTCATACGGTAGCATGACTCTGATGTTATCACCACTGTAAAAAAAATATCTTATGTAATCATTCAATGAAACAGTGTAGTGCAGGCCCAGTGACAGAAATACCGACAAAGGTCCTGGTGGTCTTACACTTTTGCAAGTGACTGTAAAATTCTTGTCGCACTCAAGGAGTGTAATGCTTATTAAAGTGGTGTGCTTAATTGAACTCGCCAAGATTATGTAGTCAAGACAAGTGTCAGGTGACTATTAAGATTCAAATTGGTTATCACAAATATGCAAACCAGGAAGCAACTACCGGTCTAGTACCTTTATTTCACCAAAGTTTCTATTCAGACATCTGGGTGTCAAACTCACAGTCAGTACATGTAGAAGACTCTTGATGTTTTGTGGTGTTGTTTTCCAGCTGACAGAGGAGCGATTTGTGCCGAGCGTGCTGCACGTTGAGCAGGGCAACTGTGTGAAATGGGTCTGGAACTCAACCCACCAAGCCCACTCCATGCAGGAAGTCAGGCTCTGCCCCAAACACTATGGGATTCTCCAGACAAATGGAGGGTGGGTACTTGTTAAACACAAGGGGGCGTCGGTGGTTCCTTCCACCTGACCCATACTCAGACCCACATATTGTATATTGCAGAAATAGCCTTAGACTCACTTGGGCAGTGTGACCCTCTAGAAGAATTTCAATGGTACAAGCAAGTATTAACTTTTCTTACACTGGATTTGCTCATGAATATTTATGAGGTGTAGTAATCATAAATACCTCAGACAGTCTGCCTATTCAACAACGTGCAACTGGACCATGTATTAACATTTGATAATGCCAGCTGAGAAGTGATAATGCCCGCTGCATAAATCACATGCTGGCACCTGGATACAAGACAGTTTAGTTGATCCTGATTGGTCAAGAGTTTGTGTGCACACGGTTCCCCATTTGGGTGCCAATTGGACAATTTGCACAAGGAGTATTCCATAAAACGGACAGAGGTGTTTGTGAAAATGAAAGTAAAATTCTAGAACAAAATCAGTGGATATATCCATCATTGATTTCTTTTGACTGTCTAACTAAGAAGGTATTTATGAATGGGAATAAATATGTGCTTGGCGCTTAAACTAACGTTTAAGACTGGCCAAGCACATATTTATTCCCATAATAAATGTTACAGTCCATACATGCCGTACATGTACATTGTACCTATACATATACTGTACATGGAGTAACTTGAAGAGTGTTGTCTGTTTGATATGCCTATAGAAAGCAAATGTTAGGACATGTGTACGTGTACATACATCGTATAGTAACTTGAAGAGTGTTGTCTTTCCTTACATGTACAGTGTATGTTTAATTTGCCTGTTGGAAGCAAATATTAGGACATGTAAGCGTACGTACATTGTATAACTAGAAGAGCGTTGTCTGTCCTTACATGTACATGTATGTTTAATACTCCTATAGAAAGCAAATGTTAGGTCATAAACGTGTACGTATAGCAACTTGAAGAGTGTTGTCTGTCCTAACATGTACATGTACAGTGTATGTTTAATTTGCCTATAGGAAGCAAATGTTAGTACATGTATGTGCACGTACAGTAACTTGAAAGGCGTTGTCTGTCCTTACATTTAATATACCCATAGAAAGCAGATGTTAGGACATGTACACGTACGTGGACATATAGCAACTTGGAGAGTGTTGTCTTTCCTTATGTTTGATATGTCCATTGATAGAAAGCAAATGCGAGGAAAGCATGTCCTCGCATTTGATATTTCTTATTAAAACACAAACAGTAGAATGTGGTAATGCATAGCAACTTAGAATAATTTGTCCTGGCATATCGGTATGTCTGTATTAAATGTGGAGACTCGTTCCAACATCTGTTAAATGATGGCTGTAGCTTCGGACAATTATTGTGCACATCTTTGTTTTTTCATAAACAGAACCTCGGTGCCCATGCAGTCAGGATCCTACAAGCATGAATTTCAGTGAGTACATGTACTTTCCATCATGAAGACCAATTTTAACATTTCAGGCAGTGTTTCATGCAATGCACTTTGACTACTCCCAAGGTATTTTGGTGTGGGCGGTGTTTTAGGCATTACCAAGTTCTGAGCCCTTTTGTTTCAACTTTGCCCCCTTTCTGAGGCATGTTAGGTATGCAGACATTTTGTATGTCTGAAGTCCTGATTTCTTTTTCATGTAAATTTTTTTTCACGTTTTGGGCTGTGCTGAATACCACCAAAGTGTGAAGTGGTTAAAGCCGAACTGTCAAAGGGATCCAAATACTGTATGTTACTTTTGATAACTAGAGATCTTAGGCTGGGAACACCCCCTCTACAATAACTCTTCTTTTAGGGATATACTCGGTCATCGAAATCATTCTGAGTCGTAATCTACATCTGTACATCGTGGACCACATGTCAAACCTTGGTACATGTGCACTCTGCATGTCCAGAATGTGGAGTCAGGTTGGTGTAATGACTCTTTCCTCATCTTCCACCTCTGTGACCCGGGTTCGAATCCCACCCAGGTCAGCATGTGGATTGGGTTTTCAGTTCCAGCCTGACTCCCCAGGTTTTCCCTGGAATATTCTGTCCGGGTTTTCCCTCCCACCTCTAATACTGAACATTTCTTCATTGTCCTCTTAATTGTCACTTCATCCTGTGATTGGTTGTGTTGGTGCTAAATGTGCTGTTGGATGAACAGATATAAATGAATAAATAAAAGAATCTTTTTATTTCATTCCAGGAATCCGGGGCTCTTCTACTTCCAGACAGAGGGTCACGAGGATGGGGAGATGCAGCTCTGTGTGGTCCATGTCAAGGCCACTCAGCGTCACCACTGTGTGGAGGTGACGGACAGGAGATTCCAACCACGGCTGCTCACCATAACCCAGGGAGATCGGGTATGGTGGCTGTGGGACAGATTCAAGGTCAGCGTGCATCCTCAGACCGTGAACATTTGTTTGTTTATGAACTTAACAGAATTCTCATTGTCCTTTTTAGATTCTTTTGTGAACTTAACTTGGCACTCTGGTCAGTTGGCTTTGTACAGTGTCTGAGAACAGACAGTCTGCTAAGGGTCTGTTGTTTCTTCACACCTGAAAAATAAGTGCTATAGTACTGTTTTATGGAAATAAGTCTCAGGCTAATCACTTGCTTCCATGCAATGACTTTTTGCAACTGATTTCAGTCAGTCACAGTTTTAAAGCACTTGTCTTTTTGCATACATAATTTCCAAGCTTGGCATGAACTTGGAATACGTTTTCGGTCAAGACAATGGGATACTGAAGACTTTTTGCTGCAACTCACTTTATGCTTGAGTGAAAACAGACTTTATTTCGCCGTTCAAGGCCTTACCAAGATCAGAATCTCTTGCTGATTAGACTGTAACCCATACTTACAGTGTGAATTTCCTCTGCAGTGATAAGTCTAGCATGTATTTTTTGTTTAATTTTTTTACCCAAGTGCAAAAAGAAGCATCGAATTCAACAGATGGAGGTACCAACTGGTCCCTCCGTCAGTGATCCATTCCCAAGACCTGTCAAGGGAGGATTCAGCAGTGACGCTCCCAGGTGAGTCCCAGGCCTCGTCCCAAATAGGCTTTCAGAGTTGCAGTTACGTCTACAGTCGGCTCATACCTGCCTATTTCCATTGGAGAGAAGAGCTAGAACTAGCCTTAGACAACACATTCTGATGCAGCCCTGACTTGAAAGAAATAATTACCTACTTGCAACAGCTGCAGGAGTAAACTAAACCCAACCCGCTGTGACATGTTAACTTCTTGGATCAGATGATGACGCATCAGGTGTAATGCATACATAGCAGTTGTCTTTGAGATACATTTACATGTATATGCTGAGATGCATCTGAGCAAGAAGGTCAATATTTTCATTTCACACGGAGAGCAAATTTCAAAGACACTGCATCATACAAAATACAAGGAATTGCTCACCTGTACATGTGCATGCAGTAATGCAGTGATGTTTTACGCTTGCCACTACTTTTCAGCTGAGCGTGCACAAATTATGACTTGTTTGCTTGAGAGGTGTGCACTCAACTGAAGGTGCATGGTGCTTTTAACCAATCAGTGGTGATTTTGATTTCGCCAGGATCCCCAATTGTTCTCCCATGCACAAATTTAAGGAGACAGTTCAGCATCGGAGTGCTTACAAATGGTGAAGTGAAACTCAGGATTTCACTGAGAGAGAGACGCTATTTAATGCAAGGTTTTACAAAACGTTGCCAGACTCTTGGAACACCTCAGGTCGTTTTCCATCATTGTATTTCTCTTTCTTCATATTCAAACACAGCCGAGCTGGCATGCTGTCTCACATCTTCCAAGAGCCTGGTGTGTTCTACTATTGTGACAATAACTATGATGACAATCGCGAGTACCTAGGGGTGGTGATTGTCAAGCCCAGGGCGAAGGAGCACAACGTTGAGGTCACAGCCGAAGGGTTTTACCCAGGTACATGTACATCCTTAATGCTAACTCTCTGGACATGTCTTGCAAGAAGCCCTCCCAAATCTTCCAAAAAGCTCCCTTCTGCAGGAATCCAATCGCACATTTGTCATCCTGTAGAGAAAAGCAAAATAGTTGTCACTCCCTATGCTACCAAATATTGCACGTTGATCTTGAAGAGTCTAGGAGGGTATTAAATATGACCAATGGCTGTAACTGTTCAGCTGGGAGTGCCTAAAGAGTCTACATTACATGTACAGTGTAGCTCTCCACTGAGGAGTGCTAGGTACCTGTGAGGGCAGATATGATCTTTATGTTTAGACATTTGTGCTTGATATGGCAGCATTGGGCTGGCATATTCCCTAGGGAGCTGAGATGGTTTCAGGAGTGTTCAGATGTGAGCCCAATGTTGCAGGTATAATGAGATTATGTTGGTGCCTATGAATTACAGATACTGTAGGGTTCTGTGCGCCTCGTAAATGCTTTGATATTATTATTATTAATTTATTTTGTCTTTCACTGACTGTTTGATTTTCTGAACTATTTCATTGATATGCCAGTGAGAATGAAAGAATATTTATGGCATCTTGTGCATTCGGAATGTTCCACCTACAGCGACATCCTTCTTGCTTCCCCTGGGACTTCAGATAGTTATCAAATGTTGGTCCTAATTCAGAAAGTGACCAGTTTTGTTTTTTCGAGAACTGATAGGCAAAGGGTCCACGATAGAGTGAATTAAAGGATGCGTTTCATGGAAGAAGGGGACAAGTGTACGTGCTTTGTGTACAATATCTTGGCATACTAGGAAGTCCATCCCTGGTGTAGGTTGCATGTACACGCCGTAACCATAGGTCACTGTTTTCATTTATGATCAATACCGAATTGTCTTGTGGAGTATCTGGTAGTGGTATCCGCTACATGTATTTGCTTACATGTGGAAGCCATTGATTTCAGATCTGACTGTGGCCGATGGTGGTGACAGAATCTGGTGGAACTGGGAAGTGGACAACGTACAAGACAACTTCTCTGTCATGCAGGTAAAGCATTGACCTAAGTTATGGTTTTTCTCCTCACCTTGTGTTTCCGTTCAATTGTTTTCAACATTTGATAGTCGGCGGAAATCTTTCTGAACATATAATTTGATCAAAAAATGGGTACAAGAAATGAGAGGGAGTTTGTGTTGTGTAGAAATGGTTCCAGTTTTTGATAATTCACCACCAATTTTATAGATTTACTGTTACCGGCAGGTATTAGACCACATCACAGACTTCACTGAAATGTCGCACTAACAGAAACAATTCCCATTTGGATTCAAGAGCAAGAAATTCAGGTTGGATCCCAGATCTTTTCATTACTTTAACCCATCGGTAATATTTCTGTCTTTACAGGTGGATAGCTGTGTGGCAAGTGACAACAAAACTGTTGCTGAAGTGGATTGCAACAGTAAGTGTACTTACGAGCATCGTATACCGGTAAAAAAAAAGCATACTGGTCAAAAATAATATTCAGTAATTACCGGTACTTCTGATTTGAGTTGTGAAACTTTGCCAGTTGGTGAAGTGTGGCATTTCAAGATTTTCGTTGCAAGGTTGACTTGCAAGCGTGAAGGAAACAACTTCTCTGCAGTTTGATGAGCATAATCCTGTATTATATATAATATGAAGTTCATATTTCATTGCTGTACACATGTTCCTTCCATAATGTGGTTATTTGCATATAACTCAAGTCAACAGTCCAAAGTCCCTGATTTACATACCTACAACTTTGATTCTGCCCATTCCTACGCTACTCCTTAGATCTCTGCACACACCTCACCCCAAAGGCGGCTACGATGATCACCCGCATAGGGCTGGCAACTGTTCAGCTGAACACGCCGGGTGTGTACCACTACAGGGTGTCAGACACGCCCATCACTGTAGGCTGCTGCTCGGTGATAGTCAACCCAGGCCAGAAGGTTAGGGCTTAAAGAGCATCTCTAAGGAAAACATGTTTTCTCTAATTTTATCTGTTCAAATAAATATGGAAGCATCCAAATTCAACACAGTGTCATTTGTCTTCAGGGCTCAACCAGAACAAGCTAAAATGAGCTTTTTTTCTGTTCATGCCAAGATGCAAATTCTGAATGTAGATTGCGTCATTCAGAGAAAAAGAGAGGAACCCTTGATAATCCCTTGTGCATGCCAAACAATGCATGTAGCCATTGTTTGGCATGCGTAAGGGATTATCTACTACGGACACAGGGCGAGGGTTGCCCTAGTTTTCTCTGTTTTTTCCGAATGACGTAATCTACATTCAGAATTCACATCTTGGCATGAACAGAAAAAAGCCCTTTTTTAGCTTGTTATAGTTGAGCTCTGAAGACAAATGAGACTGCGTTCGATTTGGATGTTTCCATATTTATTTGAACAGATAAAATCAGAGAAAACATGTTTTCCTTAGAGGTACTGTTTAATAACTCTCTCAACTCTTCGGCACTTGGCTTCTGCACCCAACAGAAAATGTTGCTTTGCAAATGCTTGTGTTGGCTGGCAGGGGGCGAGGCCATGGCCCCTATGTTTTTTTGAATTGTGTTCCTTTATTTTACTAGACCTAGATACACCATTGCCTTGATGTGGGACATACACCCCAAAATATCAACACCAAACTGTTCTTATGCATTCATGGTGTAATTTCTTCGTACTCTTGTAGGATCATTGCATCTCAGTCAAGGACACGGGCTTTGAACCCAAAGTGCTGAGGGTGCACCCAGGCGACAGGGTGTGGTGGGCATGGGAGAACACTAAACAGCAGCATAACATCTTCCAGGTGGGTGGCTGGGGCGCGGCCAGTCAGCAGTTGCTCCTGGAAGATCCCTTTAATGTCAACACAATTTTACAGAGAGCCTGTGAAATCACTTTACTGCCAAATGATTTGTTGCCAATGTGCTCTTCTCAGTACAGTTTTAAGCATACATTTATACCAAATGTTTGTAGAATGCTGTTTTATGGAATGTGACATAGAACACACTGCGTAGTGGAGTGCGAGTACACCATGTGGAATTGATCTCTTCTGACTCAATGGTTATCAGAACTACCACTGTTACAGAGTAGTTCAACAACCAGAATTAGAGGCCATTACTGCGGTGGCAGACCGCTTTTGGACAGGTGGTACATGCGTGTTACATGGCTCTTCGACCAACAGGGTGTCGTAATTTGCCAAATGCATGCGCATGTCAAGCAAAAGAATGTGCGTGTGAGTGCTGAGCCACCGCAGTTATGGCATCTATAATCGGCTTAGAGAAGAGAATTATAGAAGAGATTGATTACATATGTTGTGCCCGCAAACCTTCTCTCAACACAGAACACATAATGAATATTAACTCTCACACCTTGAACCAGGTCAGATAGTAGAACTAGTTACCACCCATCCTAACAAAATGTTTTGTCCAATTAAAAGAAAAAGCAGAATTAAAAGTGTATTATTAACAAACGGAATGAAAATTTCACCAAGTAGCAACAGAAGGTCGTTCAAGTCTTTTTCTGTGCTAGGGATTTGGCTAAGTAGAGTGTAGAAAAGTCAGAAAAAAAATTATTGAAAATGTCACTGCTGAATTTCTTTAGTTTGAAAATCCTAAGTCATGCTGTGAAGTAAGATATGGTCCTGACTGTTGGCTATATTTTAACTGTTGTGCTGTTCTAAAACTATTTAAATGTTGAAGCTGTGTGTTAACCAATGGAATTAAGCCCCATGGAGCATAGTTTTGCAGTTTATGATGCAATCTTTTCTCTATGTGTACGTCTTCATCTGTAGGTATCCCGGCATGGCCACCCCACAAAAGAGGGCTTCTGCAGTGGCCAGCCCCAGGACAGCCCAGCTGCTTTTGTCAGGCAGTTCAATGCTGGTGCTGTGGTTTACTATCAGAGGTGAATATCAATTATGAAGAAAAAAGTTTCATACATTGGACACACAGAGACCCATGCTTTTCTTGTATTTATTTGGCTGCTTGAAAGTTGAATTCTATATTCAAATTTTTTTACTACGGTAAACTTTGTAAGCTGTCTTCTCAAGCAAGCTTGAAGTTTTGACGGTCCTAAACACTTCTGAGGTAACAATGCCAGTAGTTGCTGATGGAATTTTGTTTTGCTATAATTTCAATTGCTGATGCTTTTTTCCAGTATCAAGGCTAGAGAAAACATGACCACTGATAAATGGCATGTCTGTTCTGCTTTCAGCGTTGCCTTGCCAAAGTTATATGGTGCTGTAGTGGCTGTCCCACAACCCCAGGTAAGGCCAGTAATGAGAAATAGCGTATGTAAGTGGAATAGTAGGACTCACGGTCGCACCGTCCCCAAAATGAGGCAAGCAGAAATGCTGCTACTGGTGAGATTGTAGCACATTGTGAATGCATTAGGTCTAAATGGTCCATAAATGGTAAAGCTTTCTGTGCACAAAATCTGTGAAATTCTAAACCCAAAGTTTGTAGTTGTACATAAATTTGGCTTGGGGTGGCTGGTCAACTGTGTTAACTGGAATCAAAGCAAAAGTGTTAAGCTGTCTCCGTTATCGGTGTCCATGTGCTCAGCTGGTTTTGGGTAGTATTAGGAATGACAGGTCAAACAGTTCCAAATGGTGCATTGACTAACAGGTTACGACACTCAACATCACCACCTCTGTGTTGGCTTATCTAGATCCACCAAGTCCTGGTCTCCAAGAACCACCTACAGCCGGACCCTGTGCTGGCGCAGACGCACGACTGTGTGGCCTGGGTCTGGCCGGTCCTCCGCAAGCACGGCTTGACGCAGCTCACCAACACACAGCAGGTCTTTGAACTTCAGACCTACACGCAGGACGTTGTTACACCAAGGTCCATAAAATTCATATTTTCAACCATGTGGGTTGTGATCAGTAAATATTGTTGATAACCATGCTTGGTGCATATTCATGATCAAGAGCTGAACTCTCATTGGTCCGTTCATGATCACATGTCAGTTGCTATTGTGCTGTTTACTTGGCACACATGGGAGGATCCATGCACGAATCAAATATGGAAGCTTTGCCTCAGGCAACTAGTTTGTCATCTTCCAATACCATGGGACTTTACAGTTGACTAAATAATAAAACTCTGAAACCATGTTTTTTTGCATACAGCTACATACCGGTACACCTGGTTGAAATGACAAGTACACGCTCAATTGATACATGTTTCATTTGATTTTAGCATGCACCTGTGAAGCTCTGTACAACATTGTATTATGGATTTCATCTGCCCGAGCTGAAGTGCAATTCCAATCAGCGAAAAAAGGTTATAAGTGGGTTCTTGCATGCATTCTGTGTGTACGCAAAGACCATGCATGCCGAAATACATTAGTTACGCGTACTCGGCGTGCTCCGCCTCAAACGCACTTATACATGCGTGCCTCATGGCGCACCTATGCGGTGAGTACCAAAAAATACACCCTCTCTTGTTCCGCTCGGAGCGGATTGAACCACAGGAGAATTTGATCTTTGGTGCATTATTTTTTTTTACCTTGAAAGTCAGTCATCACTTTACCATGTTTGTGAATGGTTCCATCTTCTAGGCGTTGTTGTGCACTGAGGTTCTCCAACCCTGGTGTCTACCATTACTATAGCAAGGCGTTCTCCAATAAAACAGATAAGTTCATGGTGAGTGAGTGTGAAGAAAAATTGAGTGACCACTTTGCAGATTGAACAGGTTGGGAAGTGCTTGAGTTTGAGAAAGGATCATTTTTACTTTTAAAAGTCAATTTTGAGAACTTGCCTTCAGAACACTTCACCTATCACATAACAAGACCATTTTAATGTATATTTTCTGTAATTTCAAGCTTTACCAACTCTCACATGTAATATTAGATAAATATTAAGTTATATTGGTTAAAATAAAATCTGTCCTCCTCCCCAGTGTTAAAGGCAACAGGTTACTGTCACTACCTCTATTAAGTAATCTTTAAGAGGTTAGCATGATCGTTGATTTTGTTTTTTTGCCAAGGACTGCATAGGTGACTCCTTATGTTCTAGTGCATTTATCAACAGTATCATTGAAGTCAATACTCACTGTACAGGCTAGGTGGCTTAGAATTTGGAGATACACATGCATTGGATAATGGTGCGGAGGGTGGTTTACACCAGGTACCGTGCAGACTCTCTGTTTTTCATGACCACAGTATGAGCACAGCAGTAAGACTGTCCTGAGCAGTGTGGTGGTCAGCAACCCCAGCGGTCCAGTCACCGTCCTGGTGTCCAGTAAAGGCTTCAAGCCTGCAGCCATCAGTATAAACAGGGTAAGGAGCTAAGCTAGGAATCATGTCCACATCTCTCCAGAAGTCTTCGCTGTTCACAGTGTTCGATAAGTCGCTGGGTAAAGTCCGTGAATGGGATTGAGGCATAATGAAGTGTGCAGTGAGGATTTCACCTCAAGGAGACTGCGTTATAATTTCGCAGGTGGCAATTGGCAACTGTCTCACCCATTCTGTGTGTAGTGACAAATTGCTCTGACCAAACACAAAAATTTTTGCAAACAGGCCACATCAAAGAAAAAAAAACCTGTAAAAACTAAGTAAAGAATTAAGCAAATAAGGAACATAGGCTTTATAGTGAAAAAACAAGTTCATAAGACAGATGCACAAAGTCTGCTGATGAACATGCAAGAGATATCCAACTTGTCCATCCCTAAACATGTGTACGTAATTAAGCTGCCCCCCTTTCCCACCTCACCACTCTATTGCTCCATATTCCATCTCTAACATGTCTAAGGCCAGCCCGTTCTTGGTGTCAAAGGGATCATAAATGCAAATTTGTGATGTCAGATTGATATTTGCAGCAAACTTTCTGGCCTTCAATGATGTATACAACGGTGACTAAACTAGCATTATTTATTCGTAAAATGTTCAGTACATGTATTTTGCATTTACTATAGGGCCAGGGTGTACAGTGGTCTTGGAAGGGCAGCCATTCTGAAACCCACAACATCGTTCACGTCAATCCCCCCAGCCACGAGCGCCCCTACAGCCCCGTTGCTGGCCCCCTGGCCTTCAGCAGCGGCAACCCCGAGCCCAACAACAGCTTCTTGTTCACCTTCGAGGAGCCGGGGATGTTCTTTGAGACGTCGGAAGGGGCGCCGGGCTGCGTAGGGGTGGTGCACGTTCTCGATGACGGTGAGTTCACTGAGAAGAAATCCCATGCGCTTTGCAGCAGCTTTGTAGAAAGATACCTCTTTGAAGATGTTGTGGTTTGACCTTGGGCACTATCAAAATAGAGTATATGCATACAAATGCACAGTAACAAAAATTGTTGGTACTCAAGAGAATTGGTACTCAAGAGAGATGGAACTGATGTGCTGCTTTACTTAGGGGTCATCTATTTTTGTCATCATTTCCACAAGAGTACAGAGGGTATGCTGGGGGAGGGAATGAATTGGTTGCGTACACTTTTAGAAACATGTTAAAAATGACAATTATCACAGACCGGCCAACTATCACCCCCAACTATTGCATGTGGGGCAGAGAGTGCGCAGGACTCTGATGCATCATTTATACAAGTTCGGGCAATGGCTATTTCTTAACCACGTGACGATTCTGCCTGGGGTCATATATAAAAAGTACATACATAAGTACCAGGCAAAATTCACTAACGTTGAACTCACAGCCACATGTGAAACAGTCTTTGAGCACCCCGCAAAACTCCACTACACCGCGTGTGCTATGAGGTTTGGTACCCAGACACAAGTGTATTTTACAGTTTATTTATGTATGCATTTTCTCTTGTGTGGAAAGGTGCCCTGCTAAGTGTACAGTGAGCATTAATACATGTAAATGTACATAACAATGCAAAGCCTCATTGTAACTGTATACTTTTTACCACTTTTTATAAGCTTTTGTGAAGAGGAAAGCAAATCAAATCAAAGGTACATTTTCTGACCGCTATTCTTGGACACAAAAAATGGACACTTTTATTTTTAGAAAAAATCAGGCATTTTGTCCTTAATTATTACTTGCCCGAACTGAACGAGGAATTTGTCCCAGGATTGGTAACCGCGAATGTCGAGGCCTGTCATGGACATTGTTTTTCCTCCTGCCACTATTCTCTGGTCGTCTACTGCACATTAACAGCCTTACATTGTGAGTTAGAATGGGTCCTCAGTGACCCCTTAATGTTAGTAATATTTTGCCTTTCTGCCATTTATGCTGTAGTTGAATACAAAGAATAGCTTGCGGTGATTTTGCAGTAAAGTGCAGGTTTCTGTTACAATATGCAGTATCTTAAGTCAGTAGTCATGGTCAGAAGTGACATACATGTACATGCACAACAAGGGATCAGGCAATGCTAGGGCCTGTTTGTTTTACACGGATCTAGGTCTCGATCTGTGATCCCAGCACTAGTTCACCCCTTTCATTAGGCAGGATCTCGTGCCAGTGAACTGGTGACGGATTGCTGATCAAAATTTGGATCTGTGTGCGAAGCAGACAGATTCCTAGATAATTTTTAATCTGTGACAAAGCCAGTGCATGCTAAGTGCTAAAGCAGGTATCAAAAATCTGAAGTGGTGATGCCATGACTAAATACTGGCATTGGGATTCAGAAAAGTTAAACTTATTTCAATGCTTCCAGATTTTGTTGGAATGATCTGTGTTGTCAAATTCATAAACTGCACTTGAGTGAAGTGTAAACGGGCCTCACTTTTGTTGCAACCACATGACTGAATTTTCCAGAATCACTGTCTGCGATGCCCATCATCACGTCGAGCTCAAACGGCGGTGTTGTCGAACGCCTCCACAACGTCGAGCTTCAGTCCGCCTCGCAGACAGCTACCATTCTCTACACGCTGGACGGCTCCATCCCTGAGCTTCATGGACAAGCTACCAGGGTATGTGCATGATGCATCAGGCTCCCTCAGAGTAACTGAGTTGTTATTTACGATGAGGATAAATTGTTACTGTTTTTGTTCTAGAATATTGCAGTGGATTTCGGGGTTAGCCAACATGATATCTTTTAGAAAAGCTCATCGCAGATGAAATGAAGACATCACACCACTTTTGTTACGTTGTATTTAAAAAAAACCCTTTTTTTCCATTTTATTTCAGCTGGATGCATGTAAACAGCTGAGAACACAACACAACATTCCTAACTAGTATCACAGAAGATTAATAGAAACTCTAGGCTCTATTCCAAGAAAAAAACTGTTAATTGACACTAAATGTCACTTTTTGAGAATCTGTCGTTCAGTGACAGTTTTCTTGAAATATTCCTTATTTCATTGCACTTGACATTGTCATCTGCAGGTTTACAAATCAGAGAAGGGGATCAGTCTCAGACAGCCAGGTCTTCACATCATCAGAGCCCTTGCAATTGATAACGGTGCTCTACCTAGTAAAGTCTTTACCTCCAAGTAAGAACCTAAGAAAGTTTGACAAAAAGAGTAAACAGTGGATTAATGACAGGCAGTCTGGTCTTCACATCAGCAGGACCAGAAAAAATAATGGTGCACTGCCAAAGTAGAGATTTCATTTCCAAGAACCAAAGATATATATCTTGAATAAACAGGATTTTTGAATATTAACCAAATATTTGGACAGCTTTTTTGCAAGTACATTGTACTCAAACTTGATTGAACTCAAACTGCCTTGAGCAGAAGCCCTCCCTCATTGGTGGAAAAGAGCCATGTTGGTCGGGAGGGGTCATTTTGTTGGTAGTGATGTGACCATAACGCATGCATTTCATAGTCTGCGAACCAGCGAAGTGCAGCTCCTACCAAAGGAGCCTGCATTGCTTGAAAAATTGTGCCCTCTCTTGGTCCAGCTGGGGGGGTCATGAAACACAGACACACAGAGCAACAACTTTATTTCATAGTAGGACAGTTTGGTACACGGAGCTGTGGGATAAAATCACAACCATAGGGAAGAAATTGGCCCACACAACTTTGTGTTGTGAAGTTGAAGGGTAGGAAAATGACAGAAACTGAAAAAGAAACATTTTGCTCCAAGCCAGGTGCATGTAGATTAAAGGAAGTGATGTCCAAATTCACCCTTTGCTGTTCAACATGTGGGATTTACTATGTGCAGTTGGTTGACTGGTTTAACTGACAGTTGCTTTCTCTTGTCACGCAGACGCTTCTGGGTGCTGGAGGGCAATGTCGGCCACAGTTCTGAAGACGATGATGCTGTCTCCATGGCAACGGATGACTTAGAAGCCGAAATGCAAAACAGCGGCCCAGGCCCTGTAAGAATGTCCCTTATTGTTCTTAGCAAACTTTATTTGAATCAGATTGAGTAATTTGAAATGTTTAATAATTCAATTTACAAAGTATTGTTCAACCACCGGACGGTGTGTAATGCAGTCACACTCAAATGGCCCAAACCGTTCAGTAGAATCTCATTGTCACATGTAGTCTTTTGTTACAATGCGTGTGATAATCGTTACCAATGATATCACCAACAGTTATATGTGAATTGTTCATTCTCTACTGATAAATGGATTCAGCACTGATAACAGTAATGTGACAGTGGCCTAGATTGTGGTCCAGATATCCATTGTTAGGGTGCTGTTGGCATTTAACATGTATTAAAACTAGCACCCTGACCCATTTTTCCTTTCATTCACCATTCAGACCAACAAGTGGCAGTGGTGGAACTGTGTGCCGTCCATCAGCGGATGGCTGCACAGCGGCTCCGATAACTCCCTTGAAATCTACTGGGACCTACCCAGCATTCCCTACAGAGGGCAACTCAAGTCATACCAGGTAAATTTTCCTGTACACGTACTTTATGTGGGGAGCAGTGGGAAGACCCATCAGATATCGCCGAATGTGATGTCACACTCAGGTACATGTACATAGAGCCCCCTAAGCTATATTTTGTAGATTTTCATAACCTCAGTTTGTATCTTTTGTTGTTTCTCTTTTAAAACTTCTGAGATTTAATTCTTGAGTTTGTGAAGTTGACAGTGTCACGATTTGAAATTCTAGATGGTCTGTATGATATGTTTTATTG